>NC_057808.1:181465206-181487559 GCF_018294505.1 Triticum aestivum
GGCCTCGCGGGCCGGTGGCAGGGCCGCGGCGGCGTGCGACGTCGCGCGCGCCGATAGGCTGCGGGCGGCGGCAGTGATGTGTCCGGTGGCGGCGGGGGCGATGGGTTAGGGTTTGATCTGCGAAAATTTCGGAGGGGCAGGTGTTTTATAGGTAGAGGGAGCTAGGAGACTCCAAATGGAGTGCGGTTTTTGCCCACACGATCGTGATCGAACGACCGAGAGCATGGAGGTGACTTTGAGGGGTTTTGAGATGTTTGGAGGCGGTTTTTGCTGCAACACACAAAAGGACTTTGCGGTTACCCGGTTAACCGTTGGAGCATCAAACGACCTCCAAATGGAACGAAACATGACAGGTGGTCTACCGGTGGTATACCAAGGCCACTTGACAAACCTCGGTCCATTCCGAGAACGTTTAACATCCGCTCACGAAAAGAAACAAGAGGGGGGCGCCGGTGCATGTGGGAGTGTCGGATTGCAAAACGGACAACGGGGAAAAAGCTCGGATGCATGAGACGAACACGTATGCAAATGAGATGCACATGATGACATGATATGGGATGCATGACATGAACAAAATACAAAACGAAAAACAAAACCCGACCACGAAGGGAATATCATAACACATAGCCGAAAATGGCAAGAGTTGGGGTTACAAATATGGAAAGTTACATCCGGGGTGTTACAACACTCCACCACTACGAGAGGATCTCGTCCCGAGATCTAGGACTGAAAGAACTCCGGATATTCAGAACGGAGGTGGTCCTCGCGCTCCCAGGTGGCTTCTCGGTCGAAATGGTGCGACCACTTCACTTTCAGGAATTTGATTGACTTGTTGTGAGTCTTGCACTCAGTTTTTTCAAGAATAGCAACGGGGTGCTCATGATAAGACATATCTTCTTGGAGATCAATCTCTTCGAAGTTGATGGTGCGCTCAGGCGTCTTGAAGCACTTGCGAAGCTGTGACACGTGGAACACATCGTGCACGTTCGCTAAGTGGGAGGGAAGCTCAAGTTGATAGGCGAGGTCGCCTCTTTTGCCAATGATCTTGGAAGGACCCACGTATCTAGGGGCAAGCTTCCCTTTGATACCGAAACGACGAGTGCCTTTCATTGGAGAGACGCGGAGGTAGACATGGTCCGATCTCGAAAACCAAGTCACGGTTGTTGAGGATATAGCCTTAGAGTCACCCACCAAGAGGGGCCGGGTTACTCGCGTGGTCGTTACCAGAAGCCCGGAGCCAAGTTTGAAGACGATGGGCCAGAGATGGGCTGAGACCCGGATATGGCTTAAAGCCCGTAGTTATAATCATTATTATAGTAGAACTTGTAGTATAAGGCAAGTATAGTTTAGAGTCCGAGCCGGACACTCTTATAAGCCGGCCGAGACTCTGAGGACTGCTGGGCGTCAGCCTCCCTATATAAAGGACGACCCGTCAGCGGTTTGAGGAGAACAATCTGATCGAGAGCTGGGATAGCAAGTTTAGTTCCCTGGTGATCGTAACCCTAATCAATACCACCTCAACTGGACGTAGGCTTTTACCTTCACCGTAAGGGGCCGAACCAGTATAAACCCTCGTGTTCCTTGTCCCACATAACCCCTTCAAGCTTTCTAGTTGCGATGGCTCCACGACTAAGTCCTAGCTCGAGGACATCTGCCGTGACAATTCCACGATAGTTGGCGCCCACCGTGGGGCCAGCGCACGGTGGATTTGAGTTCTTGAAGGGCAGCTTCAAAGGGCTCAAGGGATACGCTGTGGGCCGGATGACCAAGAGTCATCGCGGCAAGCTCTACATCGACGATGCAGACTGGGGCCCCGACGCCGGCTCAGTTGAGTACGGGTACCGGGTCCCCTTCGGCGGAATTCATGTCTTCATTGGCAAGATTGGCGAGCCAGGCCCTGAGCCGGATCTCTGCGCCGATCTCATTGAAACGGCTCAGCGCGCACGACCCGCCCGGGCCCGGCCTGCCTTAAGGCGCGCTTTTGTGGGATGCATCCATGGAGGGCCCTCTGATCCATCTGGGTCTGGTGATGAGGTGGCCGCCGGCTCTGACGGCGAGTCGGCCACCGATGAGTCAAACTCATTGTACCAACTTCAAGATGGCAGGCTCATGGGTTGTTCCGATGGCGACAGTATTCCGGACCTTTTTGAGCCGCCAAGTCAGGTTGGAGTTTTTATGGCTGGTGCGCAGCCTGTTCAGAACCCCACTGCCGGATCGGGAAACCCGGTGCCCTCTCCGGCTCAGGTGCTGATGGATCTCACGGACAAGATGACGGCCCTGTTAACCGCCACGGTTGACCCGGCGGATCAAGCCCAGCATGATGCGGAAGTGGCACAGTTGAAATTGGATCTGATAAAAGCTAAAGAGGATCTTGCAGCGGAAGAAATCAGGCTGGCTGCGGAGCGGGCGGCTATCGATGCCCAGACTCAGCTGATTCAGGCGCAGTCCTTCCAACTCACGATGGGTCAGAACGCGGCCAATGAGGTCATGAGAAGGAGGCATCAAAAGGCCCAGTCCCGACTCCCGCCGGTTTACGATCCACGCAACCTCTTCAACACGCCGGGTGCAGGGTCTAGTAACCCGCCAGGGGTCATAGCACCCGGGTCTGGACCCCTTATTCAGCCACGGGTGATGGGGCCTCCCCAGGTGCCCCCTGCCCCACCTCAGTATGTGCCAATACCCCCGGGGCATTATAATAACCCACTGGAGAACATGGTCGCTGCGGCAGCACGGCTGGCGGCCCTCCCCGTTGATGGCGACTCTCCGACGGCTATTGAGACCCGCCGGGTCAGGGAACTCCTTCAGACAGCACTGGCGCAGCAAGAGGCATACTCCTACAGCCGGGACAGGATCCACTTGACCCCTCGTCCAGGCCAGAGCCCGAGTTACAGCCGGCACATGGTCTCAGCAACCGGTTCAAGTAACGTCCGACGACATGACCCGCCCCCTCGCCATGGCCCGACTCATAATGGAACCTTTTACGTGGCGGAGCAAGTGCCTCCATTGACGGCTTACCAGACCCCCCCGGCTTATCCGACGACTTCCGTTGATGTGGGTATCCCTACCAGGACTGGGGGTGTCCCTTGTTTGATGCCAGCCATCCGTAATGAACATCTACCTAAAGACTTCAAAGGCCCCAGGAAGGTGCCTAACTACACAGCTGACTTACAGCCTGCGGCCTGGATTGAGAGTTATGAGATGGCTATGGAATTGCTGGAGGTCAGTGAGGCGGCCATGGCCAAGTATTTCACCATGATGTTAGATGGAACCGCCCGCACATGGTTGAAAGGGCTACCACCGAATTCCATTGGGTCTTGGGCCGAGCTGAAAGCCCGGTTCATCCAAAACTTCAAAGATACCTGTAGGCAGTCTATGTCAATCGTGGATTTGACTAACTATAAGTAGCAGGAGGGTGAATCCACGACCCATTGGGTTCGCCAGGTCAAGGAGATCATACATTCATCAGATAAGATGGATGCCGGCTCTGCAGTCTTAATGTTGGAACAAAACTGTCGCTTTGTGCCCCTAAAGATGAAACTCGGGCGACTTAAACGCGACTGCACCAATATGGGTACACTGATGGCGGCTCTTGTCAAGTACGCCGATTCCGATGGTACCAAGGATCCCCCTTCAGATGATGAAAGGACAGGGAAGGGAAAGAAGAACGGCAATGGCAAGGGTCCTCAGTTTAACCCGGGGATCCAAGGAGGAGGCAAGTGCAAGGCTGATGGCAGCCTAGAGTTTGTAGCCAATGCGAACTCCCAAGGTAATAACCAGCGACGCAAGGGGAGGCCCCCTCCCCGAGGCGGCGGGTCAGGTCCAATGCTGGAGCAGCTGTTGAATGAACCTTGTCCAAGGCACGGTTCTAGAGAGAAGCCAGCGACTCATCTGTGGAAGGATTGCGCGATCATGAAGGCCTTTAAGAATTACAATGCCCCGGGCGGCGGCTCAGGTGCTGGCGGCTTTCATGGCCCGGGCGGTGGCTCAAATTCCGGTCCTCAGAATGGTCAAGGGGGCTTTAATCAACAGGCTGGCCAGGGTCATCAACAGCAGCAGGGGGGTTATCAGACCAATCCAAAGCAGCTAAGCGGTGGACAGTATCATGTATTTACCACTAGTCTGTGCAAGCGAGATCAGAAGCTTCACAAGAGGACTATGAATGCTGTTGAGCCGGCAGTCCCACGTTACTTACGATGGTCTGAGTAGCCCATAGTGTGGAGTAGGGAGGATCACCCTCCTCGGGTGGATAACCCGGGCCACTTAGCCTTAGTGGTGGCTCCTCAAGTGGGAGGATATAAGTTCACAAAGGTGCTCATGGATGGAGGCAGCAGCATCAACATCCTCTATTATGAGACTTTTCGTCGTATGGGGTTGGTTGATAAGAACCTCAGCCAGTCCAACACTATCTTTCACGGTGTAGTACCTGGTAAGTCGGCTTATCCAGTTGGCAAGATCGAATTGGAAGTGGCTTTTGGTGATGAGAATAACTACAGGGTGGAGAAATTGACCTTTGAAGTGGTCAAGATAAGAAGTCCATACCATGCTATATTTGGACGGCCGGCTTATGCCAAGTTCATGTCACGGCCATGTTATGTGTACTTACAGCTCAAGATGCCGGGTCACAACGGGACCATTACGGTTCACGGCAGCCGGAAAGTGGCTCTGGAGTGTGAGGAAGGTGATGCGGCTTATGCAGAATCTGTTTGTGCTACAGAGGAGTTGAAGTTTTACAAGGACAATGTTGACCCAACAGATATGACCTCTCTGAAAAAGCCGACGACGGAGAACGAGCCGGCGATGAAATTTAAGTCGGCTAATGAAACCAAGCTTGTTGATTTTGTTCCAGGAGATTCCTCTCAGCAGTTTAGCATCAGTGCCAATCTGGACCCAAAATAGGAAAGCGCGCTCATCGAGTTCATCCGTGAGAATAGGGACATCTTTGCATGGAAACCTTCTGACATGCCAGGTGTACCTAGAGAACTCGCTGAGCATACTCTCAATGTTGATCCGAAATTTAAACCGGTCAGACAGTTCCTTCGACGGTTTAATGAGGAAAGGCGGAAAGCTATTGGTGAAGAAGTAGCCCGGCTCTTGGCGGCCGGGTTTATCGTTGAAGTTTTTCACCCAGAGTGGTTGGCTAACCCGGTGCTTGTACTCAAGAAGAACGGCACCTGGCGGATGTGTGTGGACTACACGGACTTGAACAAGGCGTGTCCGGCTGATCCTTTTGCCCTCCCCCGTATTGATCAAATCATTGATGCTACGGCAGGTTGTGCACGGTTAAGTTTCTTGGATGCTTATTCTGGTTATCATCAGATCAAGATGGCAGTTAAGGACCAGGAGAAGACGGCGTTTATTACTCCCTTTGGAGCCTTCTGCTATGTGTCTATGCCCTTTGGACTCAAGTGTGCACAGGCGACTTACCAGCGTTGTGTACAGAACTGTCTTCATAAACAGATTGGGCGCAATGTTCATGCTTATGTGGACGACATTGTGGTTAAATCCATCAAAGAGGAAACCCTGATAGATGATTTAAGGGAAACCTTTGATAATCTCCGGGTCTATAAGATGATGCTTAACCCGGCCAAGTGTGTTTTTGGTGTTCCTGCAGGCAAGCTCTTGGGTTTCTTGGTTTCTGACAGAGGCATTGAGGCTAACCCGGAGAAGATCAAGGCCATCACCTCCCTGGCTAAGCCGGCATGTATAAATGACGTTCAGCGCTTGGCGGGTCGCATCGCTGCTTTAAGCCGATTTATAAGCCGTTTGGGTGAGAAGGCCATGCCCCTATATCAGTTAATGAAGAAAACTGATACCTTTGTCTGGAATGATGCAGCTAATACCGCCTTTGAGGATTTAAAGAAGCAGCTGGCAGAGCCCCCAGTCCTTGCTGCTCCGGTTGATAAGGAGCCCTTGCTACTGTATGTGGCGGCAAACGCACGAGCCGTCAGTGTGGCTATTGTGGTGGAACGCAAGGAGGAGGGTAAGGAGCATCCGGTTCAGCGGCCGGTTTATTATGTCAGCAAAGTGCTCATTGAGTCCAAGCAGCGGTACCCGCATTGGCAGAAGCTGGTATATGGTGTGTTCATGGCGAGCCGGAAACTTAAGCATTATTTTCAGGGCCATCCCATCACTGTGGTCAGTTCTGCCCCCCTTGGTGATATCATTCAAAACAGAGAGGCCGCAGGGAGAATTGCTAAGTGGGCTATAGAACTTGGACCCCACGGTCTCAAATATGTGCCACGCACTGCTGTTAAGTCTCAGGCCTTGGTGGATTTCATCAATGATTGGACAGAGTCACAAGTGCCCGAGCAAAAGCCGGATAACACATATTGGACTATTCATTTTGATGGGTCCAGGAAGTTGGAGGGCTCGGGGGCTGGCGTTGTATTGGCGTCCCCTAAAGGTGACAAGTTCCATTATGTGCTACAGTTGATGTTTCCTTGCACTAACAACGCAGCTGAGTACGAGGCCCTACTCCATGGTCTTCGAATGGCTAAGGAGATGAGCTTGAGCCAGGTAAGGTGCTTTGGTGACTCAGACTTGGTGGCTCAACAAGTATCAGGCACGTGGGATTCTAAGGATCCTCTCATGGTGGCTTATCGCCGCGAGGTCGACGCCATTGCTGGGCACTTTCAGGGCTACCAAGTGGAGCACATTGATCGCAGGAAGAACGAGGCGGCTGATGCTCTAAGCCGGCTAGGCTCTCAGCGAAAGCCGGTGCCGCCTAACACTTTCCTGGACGTCCTGTATAACCCTTAGGTTAAGTTTCCTACAGAGGAAGACTTGGTTGTCCCTGACCCGGAGGCACGGCTAGTGGCGGCTCTTCATGTCACACCAGACTGGACAATGCCGTATCTGGCTTATATAACCCGGGGAGAGTTGCCTGAGGATGAAACTTTGGCCAGGCAAATAACCCGGCGGGCTAAGTCAATGATCGTTATGGACGGCGAACTGCATCATCGCAGTGTTTCAGGGGCATTTCAGCGTTGTATCTCCCCTGAGGAAGGTCAAGAGATCTTGCGTGAGATCCATGAAGGGGATTGTGGCCATCATGCCGGCTCAAAATCCCTTGTGGCCAAGGCTTTCTGTCATGGTTTTTATTGGTTGACGGCTCATGCTGATGCAGAGGACTTGGTCAGTAAATGTGATGGTTGCCAAAGGTTCTCACGACGGGCTCACGTGCCGGCTCAGGAGGTGAGGATGATCCCAATTACTTGGCCCTTTGCGGTCTGGGGGCTTGATATGGTTGGGCCTTTTAAAAGGTCCAAGGATAAGAAGACCCACCTCTTGGTGGCAGTTGATATGTTCACAAAGTGGGTAGAAGCGGTGCCCGTTAGCAAGTGCGATGCAGCCACGGCAGTTCAGTTTATGAAAAAGGTGATTTTCCGCTTCGGTTTTCCGCACAGCATCATAACTGACAATGGCACCAATCTATCCAAAGGCGCTATGGAAGAGTTTTGTCAACGAGAGCATATCCGACTTGATGTTTCCTCAGTGGCTCATCCCCAATCCAATGGTCAAGCTGAGAGAGCTAACCAGGAGATTCTGAAGGGCATCAAGCCCCGGCTTTTTGGTCCCTTTGCAACGGACGCCGGGTTGTTGGGTGGAGGAGTTGCCCTCCGTCTTATGGAGCATCAATACTACTCCTAACAGGTCTACAGGCTTCACGCCTTTCTTCATGGTCTATGGAGCAGAAGCAGTCCTCCCCAGCGACATCCGTCACGACTCACCTCGCGTGGCGGCTTATGTTGAGACGGATAATGAACAGGCGCGCCAAGATGCTCTTGACTTGTTGGATGAACAGCGTGATGTGGCGGCAGCCCGTTCAGCGATTTACCAACAAGACCTGTGCCGTTATCATAGCCGCTGGGTCAAATCCCGGGTCTTTCAGGAAGGCGATCTCGTGCTCCGGCTCATCCAGGATCAAACAGATGCACACAAGTTATCCCCACCTTGGGAAGGGCCCTTTGTGGTCAGCAAGAATTTGCACAACGGGTCATATTACCTCATTGACATTCGGGAGCACAAAGATTCACGTAAGTCTGAGGAAGAGACCCGTCGGCCGTGGAACATAGCTCAGCTTCGGCCTTACTACACATGAGCTACCGGCTCTCGTGGTGTACATATTTGTCTCAGCCATGTATATATTATGATAAGTAATAAAGCAGGACCTCTGTCCTTTTTTCTCCTCCAAATATGCACGTGTTGTTTTTATTACAAGATTACATGATGACTTAAAGGAGGATCCAGCTTATGATCGTATTCGAATCTAGCCGTAAGCAGTAAAGTCACTTGGGGGCTTCCTGTTCAAACATGGGTCGTATTCGAACCAAAGAGAACATAGCTGTCGATACCCATTTGATTGGCAAAGTGCCGAGCTCATTAGGAGGTTACCTCTGGTCATATTTGAATCATAGCTTAACCCCTCTGAGAACCGACGTGGATCGTATTCGAATCAGCGTCGTTAAACAATTTTAAGAATCACTTGGGGGCTTCCTGTTCAAACATGGGTCGTATTCGAACCAAAGAGAACATAGCTGTCGGTACCCTCTTGATTGGCATCGCCACACCCACTGGGGGCTATATGATCGTATTCGAATCTTGGCTTAACCCCTTTGGGCCGGGTCTCTGGTCGTATTCGAACCGGAAGCCCCTAAAGTTCCTCTGCTTTATCACAAGTTTGCTCTGATCATGTCACGGTGTGTACGGCCGGGTCTCATTTTGCCGGCTTAACCTTGGTTTACAGTGTTCATTGAACGCCATGGATGTCATTGTGACCGGTAAGGCGGAGTTAAGATACCAACCCTGTTGCCCGGGTTATTTAAACCGGAAGTATGCTTACTGGCTGCTAAGTGCTATTACGGCTATGTCAAGCAGATAATTGAGGACCGGTCTCTTTTGGTTCATATTCCGGGTTATCTATCCAAGACACCTGATTCTCCGGGCGGTAAGCCGCCTTGAGACTTGTGATTTGCCTTTTTATGCAGGATACTTAAAGGTACCTCTTTAAGGTTGAGAAAAACAAAGGGATGATTATGACCCGGAGAAATATTAAGGAGATAACTTCAAAAGACCTTGGCATTCAACACGTGCACGATGGCACGGCAGAGATGAACTGTTGCACCTACTCTATTACAATAACTCTTCAAGTCTAAAAGGTGGAACATTGTTTGATAAACCGCCGGCCAACTTATGATGCTCGCTGAGTTGAAGTCCCCGGCTCATTCCTATCTTCTCCTCCGGCTGATCCCAAGACCTCGAAGGTTGATAACTTCCAGTTGATGCCGCTGAGAGCTTCGAATTGGGCTTCTTCGTCAATTAACCCGGCCAGGTCAATCTCCGGGGCGAAGGTGTGCTGACGAGCCGGCGGGATCAGGTTGAGGGCTTCATAGTGAGGGGTTGGAATCCTCTGATTCTCCGCATCATAACCCGGCTGGTACCTGGTCAGATCGGTGTCATTCCCGATGAGGGTGGCCACCGGGCGTACAGCCTTCACACACGCCGCAAAGTCCTTCTGATCGAAAGCTGAGCCGTCTTCCTTCAGGCTTGGATAACCCAGGGCGATGTCTGCCGGGTCTAGCTCCGGCAGGAATGCCTTGGCCTGGCTCAGCGCGGCGATTGCTCCAGCTCTCGCGGAGGCTCGTCGCAGCTCTTGGATCCGCTGAGGCAGAACGGCGAGCCGGCGCAGGACTTCGGCCAGATGAGTTGGCACCTCGTTGGATAGGGCCACCGCAGCTAAGGCACGCTGTGACCCGGTGTAGAGCTGTTCCACCAGGGTATACACGGCCTTTAACTTGGTGACCACGCTCTGGTTGAGGTTGGCACTCCTGGGACCTGTTTAACAGAATCTGATAAGCGGATGACAAGGATGATTCATGGAATATACAAATTTGATGAAAGCCGGTGAGGCGACTTACCGAAGATAGCGGCCACCATTTGGGAAACCTGGCGCTTTAGGCCGGAGAGCTCGGCGGTCTTCTCAGCGAGAGCCTTCTCCGCCTGTTCAGCCCGGGTCACCAGTACGGCTTTCTCTTCGACCCAGGCTTTTCTCTCAGCATCAAACTCGGTCTTCAATTTTTCTTGAGTGGCGATGCTGGATACAAACTTGACGTTTGCCTTCCGGGTCTCCATCTCCTGCATCTTCAGCCGGCTCTTGAGATCCGCAAGGTCCGCCTCTAGTTTCTTGCCAACAGCCTGCATATATTTCCGGGTTATTAACAGTCATTATATAAGTCCCAAGCGTTTTCCACGCAAAGACACTTGGCACTTGGGGGCTAATGCATATTGAACGTATCTATCTACATACTGCCGGCTTAGTTGAGTAAGCCGGAACCTAAGTCTACAACATATTCAAGCATAAGTCGTCGACTTGGGGGCTAGCATGGCAAAGGTAGCTATGCAGTAAGTAAGAAAATAGCAGAGGAATACCTCAGATTTTTGTTGGATCTGGTTGACCATGGCGACCTCGGCGTCCCGGCTCTTGTGTACTTGGCTGATGTAGCCAGAGACAAGCTCTCCAATGCTTAAGTCGGTGTAGCCGGAGAGGTCCAGGTTCACCCGGTGGGGCTGCAGCAACTCCCCCTTCGCGGGGCATTTGGCCAACACGGTTGGTCTCCCCGGCTGAATGAATTCCGTCCGGGTGATTACCATGTCCGGGTCGTCTGCTGGTGGAGCTAAGCCGGAGGCCTCCAGGTTAACCGAAGTTTCGGTCGTTGCCTTGGTAGTCGGGGCAGAGGCCTCCGGTGCCGTGTCCATTGGAGTGGTAGCTTCGGGGGCGGAGGCAGCAGGCGGCTCTTGAGCCGTCACCTCCGGTTCAGGTACGTCCGGCACTCCGGCTGACCTGGTCTTCTTTGCTCTTTTGGTGAGCTTTGCCTCGACACTGAAAAGACAGAAGTGTTAGGCACACAAAGAGTAAGTACAGACAAAGATACTGTAAGATGATTGTTGTTACCCGGGCGCAGTCTTGAAGGCCGGCAGATTTGACTGCATGGAGTCACCCGAAGAGGGGGAGGTCTCCTGATAATTGGAGTCAGAAGAGTTGAGTGGCTGACGGATAAAACCCGCCAACGGATGAAAAGGGTACAAGTGAGAAAAAACCTCAGTGCGACGCTTCCTTGTTGCGTCGGGTAACCTGGCGGAGAGATCGGTGTCCTTGTTGGTCCGGGTGTGACGCCGGCTTTCGTGAACCTGTCGCTTCAAAAGAAATTGAGGGTCTTGATGAGCTAAAGGATGTGAAAAGCTTACTTTCCGGGTTACCCTTCGGACTTTCAGCTGTGGCAAGGGCTCCGAGTCGGAGGAAAGTGACATTACCTCTTCAACCACCGGGTTACTGGCGCCGGTGTCATCCTGTCAATGAGCAAGTATTGATAAGGCGGATAGCAACAGATCACAAGTACATCAAGAGTTTAAAGGCTTAGGGGTTACCTCTGGCTCGGAGCTGTCGCTTAGTTGCATTAGCTCCGAAGCAGTAGGTCTGCTTCCTTTTTTACGAGGGGCGGCTTCTTGGCGGCTTTCTTCGCCTTCCTGGCCTTCTTGGCCGCCTCATGGTCATATTTGACCCGCCAGAACTTATCATCAGCCTGAAAAATACAAGGATGAATTTTCAAAACGGTTCAGATGCAGGTTATATGCAGAAGGAGATAAAATATTAAAGTCAGTGGCTTACCGCTGGGGCCGGGTTGGTCTTGCAGAAGGGGGCTAACCCGGTCCTTCCACAGTCTGCCAGACTCTCGTTTAACAGAGCCTTGGTTTCTTCCTCAGCAACATCTTCTGGAAGATCATTGCGACTGTGCCTCTGAGGGTCATCCTTTCGCCCGGTGTACTCACACATTAAGCCGGGGCGGCGGCTCAATGGGATCACCCGCCATGAGATCCAGACCCAGACCAGGTCGATTCCGTTCAGGCCGTTGCCCAGGAGGGCCTTGATTTTATTGATAGTCGGAAGCAGAGGCTGGCGCTCTGCGGCAGTCAGCTTGTCCGACAGCGGGTGAGTCGGTTCTAGACGTGTGGGGCGAAAGCCGGGCAGCGGGTTTTCGTCAGCCGGGGATGTATCTTGGCAGTAGAGCCAAGTCATATTCCAGTCCTTGGGGTGGCTCGGCGGCACTGCGTAAGGGAAAAGACAGTCCCTACGCCGTTGGATGGAGATGCCACCTAACTCCAGACTTGGCCCGTTGGCGCACTCATTTTGGCAGTTTAAGTAAAACAGCTCTCGGAAGAGCAGCAGACTCGGCTCTTCTCCAAGGTACACTTCGCAAAAGACTTGGAAATTGCAGATGTTGGATACGGAGTTGGGTCCTATATCTTGAGGACGCAAGTCGAAGAAGTTGAGCACATCCCTAAAAAACTTTGAGCCGGGTGGTGCGAAGC
Source organism: Triticum aestivum (assembly GCF_018294505.1). NCBI lineage: Eukaryota > Viridiplantae > Streptophyta > Magnoliopsida > Poales > Poaceae > Triticum > Triticum aestivum. Next base: position 181,477,573 of record NC_057808.1, read on the forward strand.
CCCGGCTCATATGATCTGCGAATATCACTACCTCCCCGTCCCTTGGCTGTGGTCTCTCTTCCGACGGGTCAGGGGCACGGTAGGACATGATTTCCTTCTTAGGCAAATATCCGAACTTAAAAAAATTGGTCAGGGTCTCATTGGTGACGTTGGACCTCATCCAGTTTGCAAGTGATGGGGGCCTTGGGAGGCATGGTGAAAGTTGGTGGTCTATGACAAAAAGGAAAAGTGTCCGGGTTAATTATAAACCGGAGATTTACAGTTCCAAACTATGGTGGCAGCTTATGAAGGGGACTAATGGTATATACTCAGGTACAGTGGGTTGCTTAAGCCGCAGGGGCGTTCAGAATAAGTTGATTGTCTACGGCCTCATCACAGTTAAAGCCGGAGGAATCTACGATGCATGGTTTTCTTTAAACCGGAGGATTCTACAGCGTGTGGTTTCTTTAACCCGGAATCGTAAGCCGTCGAGATTCAATGGTTGCAGTTTTTACTAAGTGTGGTAAAACATGTTTCCCATATTGCAGTAACTTTTTTGGATCAAAATGGTCGGGTGAGTTGAAAATTTTCTAGACCTAGAAACAGACGAGCGGATGTTCTTGAGCTCGAACGAAGCATATATACAGTGGAAAGAGATCTACTGGCACTTGTTAAGAGATCAAACAAGGGCAGCACTACGAGAACTATTGAAGCTTGTGGACAATGGCGAAGAACATGGACGAGCTATTTTGAACCCTACTGCAGATCTGTTCTAGCAGGGCAGGAGAGACTCACCGGAGTTGGAGAAGAGCGGAGGTTGTCGCCGTTTATCTGGTCCGAATCAGGGTGATGCAGCGGCCAAGTTGATGAAGACCAGGGGCGCGACGGCGGCGGCAGTAGCAGAGCTCGGGCAGAGGAACGACGGCGCGAGGAGGAAGAAGAGGGAGTGAAAAGAGCCCGTCGGGCCGGCCTATTTATAAGGCAAGGTCATAAGTGGGCGCGAGATTTAAGGAGACCACGGCGCGGTTATCTCCCCCCCACGACGCCTCGATTTTCGGAATGACAGTAAAAGAAAAGATCCGTTGCGGATCTGGCGGTGTAAAAAACGGACTTAATGGAGGATGACGTCACGGCGGATTATCCGGAGTCCAGAGGGTGACGTCACTCCGGGTTATGGCCAACATGTGAATAGTAAGCCGGAGATTTTTTCTATCGGAAGAATGGAAGATTGACGTGAGCCGGCTCAAATCAATCTGGGGCCTAATGTTGAGGATATAGACCTTAGAGTCACCCGCCAGGAGGGCCGGGTTACTCGCGTGGTCGTTACCAGAAGCTCGGAGCCAAGTTTGAAGACGATGGGCCAGAGATGGGCTGAGACCCGGATATGGCTTAAAGCCCGTAGTTATAATCATTATTATAGTAGAACTTGTAGTATAATGCAAGTATAGTTTAGAGTCCGAGCCGGACACTTTTATAAGCCGGCCGGGACTCTGAGGACTGCTGGGCGTCAGCCTCCCTATATAAAGGGACGACCCGGCAGTGGTTTGAGGAGAACAATCTGATCGAGAGCTGGGATAGCAAGTTTAGTTCCCTGGTGATCGTAACCCTAATCAATACCACCTCAACTGGACGTAGGCTTTTACCTTCACCGTAAGGGGCCGAACCAGTATAAAACCTCGTGTTCCTTGTCCCACATAAACCCTTCAAGCTTTCTAGTTGCGATGGCTCCACGACTAAGTCCTAGCTCGAGGACATCTGCCGTGACAATTCCACGACAACGGTGCTTACTATCATAGTAACTCTTCTGGCGCGATTGCGCGGCTTTGAGATTTTCACGAATGACTTTACACATTTCTTCAGCCTCTGTGATTAAGTCATTGCCAAGAAGTTGGCGTTCACCCGTCTTTGACCAATTGAGAGGAGTACGACACTTTCTGCCATATAGAATCTTGAATGGGGCCTTGCCCGAACTCGCTTGGAAGCTGTTGTTGTAGGAGAATTCGGCATATGGAAGACAATCTTCCCATTTCATGCCAAAGGAAATGACACAAGCCCTGAGCATATCTTCAAGAATTTGATTGACTCGCTCGACTTGGCCACTAGTTTGAGGATGGAAAGCTATGCTGAAGCGAATGTTGGTACCCATGGCCTTCTGGAAGGAGTCCCAGAACTTAGAAGTGAAGATGCTTCCATGATCTGAAGAAATCAATTGTGGAATGCCGTGCAAGGAGACAATCCTGGAGGTGTATAGCTCTGCCAACTGAGCTGCTGTGATAGATTCTTTGATTGGAAGGAAATGAGCCACTTTAGTAAGCTTGTCGATGACAACGAAGATAGCATCATTTCCATGCTTGGACTTAGGAAATCCAGTCACGAAGTCCATTTCGATATGATCAAACTTCCATTCTGGGATAGCAAGAGGTTGGAGGAGACCAGCTGGTCGTTGGTGTTCTGCTTTCACCCTTCGAAAGACATCACATTCGTTCACGAATTGAGCGATTTCTCGCTTCATTCGAGTCCACCAATACGACTGCTTGAGGTCATGGTACATCTTCGTACTTCCAGGATGAATGGAAAGAAGAGAATTGTGCGCCTCGTTCATAATGACTTTCCTTAGATCACCTTTAGGAACCACAATCCGGTCCTCAAAGAACAAAGTGTCTCTGTCATCAATGCGATAGCACTTGTATTTGGAAAGACCCTTGTCGATACCACGTTTCACCTTCTTCACCATGGTATCCAGGAGTTGTGCCTCACGAATTTGATCTTCCAAAGTAGGGGAGACTATGAGGTTGGCAAGAAAGCCTTGAGGAACAACTTGGAGATTCAGCTTGCGGAAAGCTTCACAAAGGTCCGGTTGGAATGGCTTGAGAATTAAGCTGTTGCAATAAGCCTTCCTGCTCAAAGCATCTGCAATGACATTGGCTTTGCCTGGAGTATATTCAATACTCGGATTGTACTCTTGAATCATTTCGACCCATCGAGTTTGCCTGAGGTTGAGGTTGGGCTGAGTGAAGATGTACTTGAGACTCTTGTGATCGGTGAATATGTCCACTTTTCTTCCCAACAAGAGATGTCTCCATGTTATTAATGCATGGACAACTGCCGCCAACTCAAGATCATGAGTGGGGTAGTCCTTTTCATTGGGCTTCAACTGAACAGAGGTATAGGCCACAACTTTATTCTCTTGCATTAACACAGCACCGAGACCTTGAAGAGAAGCATCACAGAAAACTTCGAATGGCTTGGATACGTCAGGAGGAGTTAAGACAGGAGCTGTGACGAGTTTCTCTTTGAGAGTGTTGAAAGCAACGTCACACTCAGGAGTCCAGACATACTTCACATGCTTCTGGAGGAGGTTGGAAAGAGGCTTTGCAATCTTACAGAAATTCTCAACGAATCTTCGGCAATAGCTTGCAAGACCAAGAAAACTGCGAAGCTGCTTGACATTCTGAGGAGGTTCCCAGTTCACAATTGCAGACACCTTCTCGGGATTAACAGCGATGCCCTTGGCAGAGATGATATGACCAAGATAAAGAACTTCATCGAGCCAAACCTCACATTTGGAGAACTTCGCATAGAATTGATACTCTCTGAGCTTGTCGAGCACCAATTGCAAATGTTTGGCATGATCCTTCTTATTCTTGGAGAAGACCAAGATATCATCGAGATACACCAGGACGAATTCATTGGTATAGGGGTTGAAGATGAAATTCATCATCCGATAGAATGTTGGAGGACCATTGACAAGACCGAAAGACATGACAGTATATTCATAAGAACCAAAGCTTGTTCTGAATGCTGTCTTGGGAATATCTTCTTCACGAATGCGAATCTGATGATAACCCATTCGAAGGTCAAGCTTGGAGAAAACTTTAGCACCCTTAAGTTGCTCGAATAGCTCATTGATGTTGGGAAGTGGATACTTGTTCTTGATTGTCTTCTTGTTCAATGGACGGTAGTCGACACAAAGTCGTTCTGTGCCATCCTTCTTCTGGACAAAAAGAACACCACAACCCCATGGAGATGAACTCGGTCTGATCAAACCCAGACGCTCTTGTTCATCGAGTAGTTTCTTCAATTCCTTCAGCTCCTTGGGTCCAAGCTTGTAAGGACGCTTGCAAACGGGTTCAGTGCCGGGCTCAAGATCGATAAAGAACTCAACTGGCCGGTGAGGAGGCATACCCGAAAGCTCTTCTGGAAAGACATCTTGGTACTCACAAACGACTAGAATTTGAGAGATAGCATCCAACTCGCCCTTCTCATTGAGAGAAAACAACCGAATGGTTTCATCACGAGCGGCATAGATAATCACATTCTCAGAAGAGTGTGCCAATTGAATGTCCCTGGCAGCACAATCAAGTTGAGCCTTGTGCTTAGAAAGCCAGTCCATCCCGAGAATAAGATCAATATCCGAGTCACCAAGGACAATTGGAGAAGACAGAAATTTATAATCGCCCATCTTGATAGAGACATCAGGAACTATCGAGTTGGCTCTCATTGACTTCCCCGGAGAAACAACAGCCAATGGTTTATCCAGGTAAGACCAAGTAAAATCATTCTTTGCAAAGAACGATCTTGACATGAAACAATGCGATGCACCAGTGTCAAAAAGAACTTTTGTAGGAAAGTCATTAACAGGAAGATTACCCATTATCACATCAGTAGATTCCTCCGCTTGAGCTGCATTCATCATGTTCACCTTTGCAGACTTGGGATTATGCTTGACCACTGCATTGCTGGAAGATCTCACAGGAGGAGGAGGCGGAAGGAGCCTTTGGTTGAAGCACTTGTTAGCATAGTGACCTTTCTGCTGACACTTGTTGCAAGTCACCTCTGAGAGTCGACGATGATAAGGAGCATTTGACTTTGGAGCTTGATTCTGAGACTTGTTCTGATAGCCAGGGTTGGAAGAGTGGGAAGATCCATGGCCACCTTTGTTCTTCTGCTGGAAAGGCTGGCGAAACGGAGGAGGAGGAGGCAACCAGAACTTCTGTTGCTTAGCAGCCACTAGTGAGGAAGAAGAAGACTGAACTGCGTCCCTGACTCTCTTCTTAGAAGCCTCACACTTGAGCTGAGCAGCCTCTTGCTTCAGAGCCATATTGTAGAAATCATCATACTTGGTCGGCTCAAAAAGCACTAGAGGTAATTGCAGATCTTCTCTGAGGCCACCTCTGAATTGATAGATCATGCTCTTTTCATCAGGAACGTCTTGCTTAGCGAAGCGAGCGAGTTTCTGAAACTGAGTATTGTATTGATACACGGACATGCTGCCTTGCTTGAGATTGCAGAACTCCTCACGCTTACTCTCAACAACACTTTGCGGAATGTGGTGAGCTTTGAAGTCTCGGCGGAAATCATCTCAGGTAATCACACGACCTCCTCCGGAATTTTTGTATTGTTGATACCACTCAGCAGCTTGATCCTTTAGTTGAAAAGAAGCGAACTTGACAAAGTCCTCAGGTCTGACATTGCTACATTCAAAATTCTTGTTGATGTCCACGAGCCAATCATCGGCATCTGTGGCCTCGGCATAGTAGCTGAAAGACTTGGGCTGATTTGCGAGGAACTGGTTGAGGGTAGCGAAATGAGGCTGATTGTTGCCTTGGCCTTGATTTCCTTGATTGCCTTGCCCTTGGGTGCGTTCTTGCAAGAGTTGCAAAATCATCTGAGCATTGGCGTTGGTGGCTGCCATGATAGCTTGCCATGCCTCCGGAGGCGGAGGTGGTGGCGGAGGGTTCGCCTGACTCCCCTCATTGCGTTCCGGATTCTGACGCGTTGGCGGAGCCATCCTGAAGAGGGTGACATCCATTAGCATCTTGATAGACAAATAGACAAGTTGAATCAACGGATATAAATTGCAACATATAGTCTTCACAATAAACATTCAAACGAGGATGAACGAATGAATTCCATAGTAAATCATCACACTTCCATTGAGGTGAGAAGCCACTTGATAAAAGGTTGATGAATAAAATAAAAAGGTACAAGTGGAACAAATAGGTGGTAAGGATTACCCAATCACAAACCAAATATCTGCGGGAAGAAAATGCTAAGAGCTACTTGAATCCCACCTATAAACTCCCGAAACTTTCTGGTTATGCAATCTGGTGTTGGGAATACAGGGGACACAAAATATATCACCCAAACTAGCAATCCCTAGATCTAGCTGTATCCATCCGTCAACACATAACCAAGAAACCTTCGGAAATCGTGTACCTCAACCTTCGAAAAGCATCCGTTATATGAGTTATGGCAATACTCCCGAACTCCCGCCCCAGTACTGGGTGGCGTCGAGGTGATCTCACCAACAACTGCATAAAAGAGATTTTCGATGTCGGCGAAACTCAGGTATTCCAGAAGTGCAACGATAAAATTGTGACGACAACACCTCGGAGCTCAACTCCCCAAGACACTGCCACAACCCCTAAATGTTAGGAGGCACCAAGAACAATGTTCTCGTCACAAAACCATCGGAACGATTCTAAGATACCCGCGTGATCCTAAATTTTTTTTAGTGAAATTTGAGGAGAGAAGAGTCAAAACTTCTTCGTCAGGAGGCCTCACCAGAGCGACAAAAGGACTGAGGAGTAAAAAGAATCCTACTCTCCGATATATATAATCCTAAGACTCAAAACATTTTTGTTCTAGACTCAACAACGCCAGCGATTCGATCAAGCAGGGGGCTCCTAAGTCGGGGATGGCTCTGATTACCAACTTGTAACGCCCACGATGCGGCTATATCTCCCACGTGTCGAGGCACGACTTAGAGGCATAACCGCAGTATTGTCGCAAGAAGGGTCATCTTCACACAATCCCATGTAATGAACAAGAATGGGATAACGAGGGTTGGCTTACAATCGCCACTTCACACAATACATAAATATAATTCATACATCATCCAAAATCCACACATAGACCGACTACGGTCAAATCCAAATGAAAATAAGATAACCCCAAATGCTAGATCCCCGATCGTCCCAACTGGGCTCCACTACTGATCATCAGGAAAAGAAACATAGTAACGACCACGTTCCTCGTTGAACCCCCACTTGAGCTCGGTTGCGTCATCTGCACTAGCATCGTCGGCACCTGCAACTGTTTTGGTAGAATCTGTGAGTCACGAGGACTCAGCAATCTCACACCCGCGAGATCAAGACTATTTAAGCTTATAGGAAAGGAAGGTGTAATGAGGTGGAGCTGCAGCAGACACTAAGCATATATGGTGGCTAACATACGCAAATGAGAGCGAGAAGAGAAGCAACGCAACGGTCGCGAAGCTAGAAGTGATCAAGAAGTGATCCTGAAACTACTTACGTTCATGCATAACTCAAACCGTGTTCACTTCCCGGACTCCGCCGAGAAGAGACCATCACGGCTACACACACGATTGATGTATTTTAATTAAGTCAAGTGACAAGTTCTCTACAACCGGACATTAACAAATTCCCATCTGCCTCATAACCGCGGGCACAGCTTTCGAAAGATAATACCCTGCAGGGGTGTCCCAACTTAGCCCATTATAAGCTCTCACAGTCAACGAAGGACAAACCTTCTCCCAGGAAGACCCGATCAGTCTCGGAATCCCGGTTTACAAGACATTTCGACAATGGTAAAACAAGACCAGCAAAGCCGCCCGAATGTGCCGACAAATCCCGATAGGAGCTGCACATATCTCGTTCTCAGGGCACACCGGATAAGCGAAGCGTACAGGTACCAACGTAACCCAAGTTGCCAAGGGACGGTCCCGCACGGTGCTCTAGTTTGGACCAGCACTCAGAGGAACACTGGCCCGGGGGTTTAAATAAAGATGACCCTCGGGCTCGCGAAAACCCAAGGGAAAAGGCTTAGGTGGCAAATGGTAAAACCAAGGTTGGGCCTTGCTGCAGGAGTTTTATTCAAGGCGAACTGTCAAGGGGGTCCCATAAATCACCCAACCGCGTAAGGAACGCAAACTCAAGGAACATAATACCGGTATGACGAAAACTAGGGCGGCAAGAGTGGAACAAAACACCAGGCATAAGGCCGAGCCTTCCACCCTTTACCAAATATATAGATGCATTAATTAAATAAGAGATATTGTGATATTCCAAAATATCCATGTTCCAACATGGAACCAACTTCAACTTCACCTGCAACTAGCAACGCTATAAGAAGGGCTGAGCAAAAGCGGTAACTTAGCCAAACAACAGTTTGCTTTGAAAGGATGGTTAGAGGCTTGACATGGAAATATGGGAGGCATGATATAGCAAGTGGTAGGTAGCGCAGCATGGCAATAGATCGAACAACTAGAAAAGCAAAGATAGAAGTGATTTCGAGGGTATGGTCATCTTGCCTGCAAGGTTCTCAGAGTTGTCGAAAGCTTGATCCTCGTAAGCGTACTCAACAAGTTCCTTGTTCACGAACTCGTCTCCCGGCTCTACCCACAACAAGAACACAAGCAATGGAACCACAATGAATCACGGTAAATGCACAGGCAACATGATGCAAAACATGCATGATATGCGAGATATGATATGCGATGCGTATGCGTGCTCCGGACGAAAAAGGATGAACAAGGCAATAACTTGGCAAACCAAGCATGCCCCTGGAAAGATGAGATGATTTCGGTCGAAATCGATATAAAGATCACCGGAAACGGATGCACGGTTTGCAAATGGCAAGCAAAACAAGAATGACACGATTCTGCGATTAACAGCATGATAGCACTTAGAATACCACAAGTAACTATGCTACAGCACCCCAACATAGCAACGAAGCATATGACAGTAATCTACAGGAGATGCTTGACAAAAGATGAACACTGAGCTACGGTATATCACAAAATAACAGGTTCAAATAAGCATGGCAAAAGAGCAAAAGATAACAGGTTCACAGACTTGGTGAAATTACTGGACATGGCAGAAACAACATCAGGTAGCAATGTTCAGAGCAAGAAAAACACATGCTACAGGAACTTAACATAGCAAAACAAGGCATGGCATGAATCTACTAAATACATAGAACAAAAGTCCCTTACTGACCATGAGCCAAAAAGGATCAGAAGATATGATGGCAACCATGTAAACATAGCAAGTTTCGTTAACAGGTTTCAGACTTGGTAGAAAACAGAGCATGGCAGTAAACAGAATTATGAAGGCATCTTGGTGAGCTTGATTCACTCACCACAAAGCAATGTGTGACAAAACAAGCATACCTACAGAAAGAAGGCATGTTTATCAACCTAAACATGGCAAGATCAAGTTCATCGCATGTATGGATCAACTACAACAACCTTGGCAAAATTGAATATCATGTTAACAATCTGCCAGATATATTTGGTAGCAAAAGTAGAGCAAGATTAAGACATGCTATGGCACTCCATAATTGCAAACAGGGGTATGTATGGATAGAGCACAACTATATCTACAAAACATCCTTACTGACCATACTCAAAATAAGCATGGATCTCACTGTAGACACATGGATACATGGCAACAAAATAACAGCAGTCACAGACTTAGGAAAATTCTAAGTCCCTGAAAACAGAAACATCACGAAGCCTAGTTTGCATGCTTGTGCTAGTCACTACAGAGATTACAAAAATACATGGCATACACCTCTGTAAAGATGGCATGGCATAGATCAAAACACCTGTAGAGCTCATGCCCATAAGATGCACACATCAAATGCAACAAAAATAACAAATCCTCAAGTTCTGATAAGTCAGAGCAGGTAACAGGATATAGCACTCTTGCACCAGAGATTTGGGCATCAAGATGGACTCAAATGAGCATGGCATAATATAACAAAATGTAGACCATCTCGAGACGAACATTTCGACATATTACACGCATGAAACGGAGCAGTATGCACGGAGATATGCTGCGATGAACAGGAGCATATAATGTAAAATACACGGGACTTGGGGAAAATCGAGGGGAGGAAGAAGTCAACCGTGCAAGATCTAGGGTTCGGGCTCGCCGGAGCTATTGCTCGCCGGAGAAGGAGGGACGCGCGGCGGCCGAC
>NC_057808.1:181487980-181614952 GCF_018294505.1 Triticum aestivum
ATGTGGCACGCGCCGATAGGCTGCGGGCGGCGGCGGCGATGTGTCTGGTGGCGGCGGGGGCGATGGTTTAGTGTTTGATTTGCGAAAATTTCGGAGGGGGGAGGTGTTTTATAGGTAGAGGGAGCTAGGAGACTCCAAATGGAGTGCGGTTTTCGCCCACACGATCGTGATCGAACGGCCGAGAGCTTGGAGGTGACTTGGAGGGGTTTTGAGAGGTTTGGAGGGGGGTTTTGCTGCAACACACAAAAGGACTTTGCGGTTACCCGGTTAACCGTTGGAGCATCAAATGACCTCCAAATTGAACGAAACTTGACAGGTGGTCTACCGGTGGTATACCAAGGCCACTTGACAAACCTCGGTCCATTCCGAGAACGTTTAACACCCGCTCACGAAAAGAAACAAGAGGGGGCGCCGGTGCATGTGTGAGTGTCGGATTGCAAAACAGACAATGGGGAAAAAGCTCGGATGCATGAGACGAACACGTATGCAAATGAGATGCACATGATGACATGATATGGGATGCATGACATGAACAAAATGCAAAACAAAAAACAAAACCCGACCACGAAGGGAATATCATAACACATAGCCGAAAATGGCAAGAGTTGGGGTTACAAATATGGAAAGTTACATCCGGGGTGTTACAGGGGTACTCGGGTGTCCGGGCTACGTGATGTGGGCCAGACAGATGGGCCGTGAAGATACGAGATAGAAGGCCCTCCCTCGTGTCCGGATGGGACTCTCCGTGGCGTGGAAGGCAAGCTTAGCGTGCGGACATGAATATTTCTCTCTCTGTAAACCGACTCTGTACAACCCTAGCCCCCTCTGGTGTCTATATAAACCGGAGGGTTTAGTCCGTAGAGACACGATCATAATCATACAGGCTAGACATCTAGGGTTTAGCCATAACGATCTCGGGGTAGATCAACTCTTGTAATCCCATATTCATACCAAGAAAATCAAGCAGGAAGTAGGGTATTACCTCCATCAAGAGGGCCCGAACCTGGGTAAACATCGTGTCCCTGTCTCCTATTACTTTTGATCCTCTGATGCATAGTTCAGGACCCCCTACCCGAGATCCGCCGGTTTTGACACCGACAGGGACGTTCCCTACCGAAACCATCTTTCAGTGTACAAAAGAAGGGGCGCATCTTTGTACACCTTACCTGTGCACGGACAGTCGGAGCCGCGCCCACGGCCGCACCGAGCAGAACAGGGGAGGTGAACCAAGGTAAAACCGAAGCCCAAGACAATCAAGACAATGCCAAGACCAAGAACGCAAAGAAGCAGAGGGACGGAGCAGTTTCCCCCGACAAGACCCTTGCCGGGGATGGCCTCAACAGCCCCGGCAAGACCCTTGCCGGGGCAGCACGCCCAAACACCAATAGAGCGAGCCGCCCTTGAGCCCATGGTTTCCAACACCATCAACCACGTTGGTCCACGGGTGGCACCTCTGTGGTGGCATGCAGATCTTTCTGAAGACAAGGAACGCTCAAGATCAGATGAGGATTGGAAGAAAACGATCCTCGGAAAGATCCTTGCCGAGGAGAGCCACAAGACCCCCGGCAAGATCCTTGCCGGGGATGACAGCGCACCACGGCAAGAACCTTGCCGGGCCGCCCAGCAAGGCCCTCACCAAGGGCGTCAGCGGGGCACTGCCAGGCCCGCGCCAGCCAAGTCTCCACCGCCGTTCGCATGCAGCTGCCAGCCCAACCAGCTGGGCAGGCACCTACGTGGCAACATGCGGCTTCCAGACCAACTCAGCAGGCGCCTGCGTGGCGGCATGCAGATCTTCGTGAAGACCCTACCATCACGCCACCTCAGCTGCCTGCCTACATGGCGCTGCGCGCATTGCTAGCCAGGGCGCGTGTCGAAGCGAGGAGGAGCGGCGACGGACGGGACGGGCCTAGCTCCCGTCCCCGATAAAGCTAGGGGACACCTCAGCGACGCATTAAATGCGTCTTGTCCTGTAATACGAGCGATAAGCTCGTAGCACTATAGGCCTTTCCACCTCCTGTGTGCCACTGTGGCAGCCCCTTTCGACTATAAAAGGAGGCCCATGGCATACTGGAAAAGGATTCGGCTCTTTGGAACCACGCACCCACCATAGCTAGTTCAAGAGCTCAAGAACTCTCTGAAATGCAGCCACCAAAGCAGGACTAGGGTTTTACGCATCCTCGCGGCCCGAACCTGGGTAAACGATCCTTGTGCTGATTACTAATCCTGCTCTTCTCGCAACCCTGCGCCCCAGCAACCGTAGTAGGGATTCTTGTGATCCCATAGGTGTCGTTCCACACCGACATCTTTGGCACGCCAGGTAGGGGGCGCAATTGTGAGAATTCGGTCTAGTAGTCGGCCTAGCAGTTCTTCATCGCCATGGCTCCCAAGAAGAAGACGGCCACGGTGATCGGCTCATTGGGAGCCGAACGGCCCGTGCCAGTGCGGACGAGCAGCAGGCCGATCGCGGACAGGACCCGGGTCGCGGTCCGCGAGCACCAGCATCGCCCTGGCAGTCAAAGCCTGGCGAGCGGCATCGTTCGCGCGCCAGACGACCGGCCGCATGTCGCCAGATCCAAAGACGGAGCTGGGCCCCCCGCAGGCGGCACGGGGCCATCCAGGAGTGCCGTTGTGCCACCCCCGGGCGGCACAACAACCTCCAGGACGCCCACGCCGGCGCCTACAGCGCGCTCTTCCCAGGGTGCGTGCAACGAGCAGCGTCACCATGCTGAAGACCCCGGACACCACAGTGGGAAGAGCCATGCGCATCGTCCGCAGGATGAAGGAGTCCAGCATGCCCGCCGAGGCTCTGACGAAAATGGCGCACAGCTGCTGGGTCGTGATAGAGCTCCTTCTAACGTGGTTAGCTGTCGAAACGCGCCACGGTCCATGCAGCTGTCGCCGCCACCCACGCCTGCAGAAGTTTGGCGCGCGCGCAGCTGCTCCTCGACTTCCCTCCTGCTGCGGAGAAGCTCGACGAGTGGAGAGCCACCATCCGGAGCCTCGTCGTCGTCGCCAACAAAGTTGACCCGCGACCGGCAGGACCCTCGGGCCGCCGCCCCACCGAGCCACCAGATGCCAGCGCTGGGAGGACCGAGGGTGCTGCAGTTATGGTGCACTCTCCTCCTCCTCGCCAGCCGCCGCAGGCGTCGGCTCGTCATGACGACGCTTGTGATAACATCTCCATAGCGTTGTCTGACCCGCGGACCCGCCGCGACCAGCGCCAAGTTCTTTGAGAATGAGCTCACGAAGATGCTCGAACCACTATCGAGCGCCAGCGTGATACACACCACCAGTCGGACAAGCGGGCTGGACCCGCTATGGACCACCCAGCACCGGGGGGCTCCGGCGGCCTACCTTATGAGGTGGGCTGCCCGGCCTTTACCTGTGAGCTGCGGCAGTTCCAGTGGCCGTCCCACCACACGTTCAAGCCCGACTTCGGCGAGAAGTACACTGGCAAGACCCATCTGTCCGAGTTCCTCAGCATCTACACCATCGCGATGCAGGCTGCCGGAGCTCGTGACGACAAGGTGCCTATCAATTATTACCCGCTGGCGCTGAAGCCCAATGTTATGTCTTGGTTGATGCACTTGCCGGCGGATTCCATCTCTTCTTGGTCGGATCTATGCCATGAGTTCGTTGGCGCCTTCACTGGGGGCCACCAAGCTCATGGCCAGGCTAGTGATCTACATATCATTCCCCAGAAGGAAGGGGAAACCCTGCGCAAGTACATCCAGAGATTCAGTCGGGTGCAGTACGACATCCCCGACGTTCATCCCGCCACTGTGATCAGCGTGTTCCATCAGAACATGCGCAACCGCAAGATGCGTGAAGAGCTGGCGATGACCAAGGTTAAGGATGTGGCCGAACTCTATGTTCTGGCCGACAGATGCGCCCGGGCTGAAGAGGGAAGGAAGTACCCCGGCAAGGACGCTGGCGCGGAAATCGACTCTACTAATGAAGACAACAACGCCCCGACGAAGAAGGGCCGGCATTGCAACAGGAAACGCAAGGGCAAGGCCGTGCTTGCCGTTGAGGGGTCTGACGACACCGGCGCTGCCAAGAAGGTCAAGGCAGATGACCCCGACAAGGAGATTGCTGGGTGCGTCGCCTGCCGGGCCTTAGCAGCTGCCGACAAGCCAGGGGGCTCCGGCAAGCAATACTGCAAGATCCACCGCACCAAGGGCCACGACCTCCAGAACTGTCGGCAAGTCGAACTGCTTGCTGAAAAGCAAAAGGCCGAGTATGAGAGGCGGGACAAGGAGAAGGGGCAGGATGGCGCCGAGGGATCCGGCAAGAAGCGTGGCAGCCAAGGAGGCCGCCGCGACAAGGAAAACCAGCAAGAGAGGCCCGCCCGGGGCCGTGACAAGAAGCAAGAAGACGATGATCATGACGAGGACGACGAGTCTGGCGAGAAAGAATTCCAGAAGGCTACGGAGGCCATGTGCGTCAACGATGGCGCCTCGCTGCATACTTCTCACCGCCAGCTCAAGCAGTGGGCGCGTGAGATTACAGCAGCGGAGCCGTCGTTCGACGCTCAGAAGCCGCTGAAGTGATCCAGCACGCCCCTCATCTTTGACGCCGAGGACCACCCTGACCGCACAACCGCGGTCGAGTGTTTGCCGTTGTTGGTCTCCCCAATGATACGCAACGTCAAGGTGAACAAGATGTTGGTCGACGGCGGGGCCGGCCTGAACTTGATCTCGCCCGTCGTGATCAAAAGACTGCAAATCCCTGATGGAGACCTCGAGGAAACGGGCACGTTTCAAGTGGTCAATCCGGGGAGGAGCCAGACGAAGGGGAAGGTCACGCTGCCCGTGACGTTTGCAGGGGAGTTGAACCACAGGACCGAGAGGATCGTCTTCGACGTGGCCGAGATCCCCTTGCCCTACAACAGGATCCTCGGGCGCCCGGCACTAGCCAAGTTCATGGCGGCGTCGCCCTATGCCTACAACATGCTAAAGATGCCCGAGCCGTTGACCATCATCTCCGTCCCCTCTGACAAGAAGGACGCGCTGATTTGCGCCGACCAACTCTACCTGGAAGCAGTTGCAACAGCTGCCGCCAAGGCACTTGCTGCTGCCGCTGAAGCCCCGGGAGGGAAGAAGAAGCCCGGCAAGACCTCTTGAACCCACTCCGGCAAGCGCACCTCCTCGGAGTGTTGTGCTACCGTCGAGGACGTGCCAGAAAGCTCTACCGGCAAGAGCAAGAAATCCAGAGCCGAGCCACCGCAGACCAAGAAGGTGTCCGTCAGGGAGAATGGCACGGGAGGGGCCTTCACCATAGGCTCCACCCTCGGCAGCAAATAGGAAGGCGCGCTCGTCACCTTCCTGCGGGCAAATGTCAACGTGTTTGCATGGCAAGCATCCGACATCCCCGGTGTTCCCAGGGAGGTGATTGAGCACCACCTAGCTGTTTGTCCTCATGCATGGCCCGTCAAGTAGAAGGTCAGACAGCAGGCTCTGGAGAGGTAGGAGTTCATCACAGAGGAGATCAGGAAGTTGGAAGCAGCGGGTTTGGTAAGAGGAGTGCTCCATCCGACGTGGTTGGCCAATCCGGTAGTGGTGCGCAAGGCAAATGGGAAGTGGAGGCCGTGAATTGATTACACAGATATCAATAAGACTTGTACTAAGGACCCCTTCCCGTTGCCGCGCATTGACCAGATTGTCGACTCCATGGCCGGGTGTGATCTGCTGTCATTCCTCGACGCCTACTCGGGCTACCACCAAATCTTCATGACAAGAGAAGATGAAGAGAAGACAACATTCATCACCCCATGTGGTACGTATTGCTTTTTACGGATGCCTTTCAGGTTGAAGAGTGCTGGCTCGACGTTTGCAAGAGCTGTCCAAATTGGTTTTGAGCCCCAGCTCCATAGAAATATGGAGGCATACATGGATGACATAGTGGTCAAAACCAAGGACGGGGCGACTCTTGTGCAAGATCTGGAGGAGACATTTGCCAACCTGCGCAAGATCAACCTTAAGCTAAACCCTGAGAAGTGTGTCGTCGGCGTTCCGTCCGGCAAGCTTCTCGGATTCTTTGTGTCGCAGCGCGGGATCGAGGCGAACCCAGACAAGATCAAGGCCATTGAATAGATTGAAGCGCCCAAGCGGATCAAGGATGTGCGTCGGCTCACTAGCTGCATTGCCGCCATGAGCTGGTTCATCTCCAAGTCTGCCAAGCGCGCCCTCCCCTTCTTCAAAATCTTGAAGAAGGCAGGCCCGATGGAGTGGAACCCAGAAGCCGAGGCGGCGTTGCAGGACCTGAAGAAATACCTTTCCTCCACGCCAATACTGGTTGCGCCTAAACCACAAGAACCATTGCTGCTGTATCTAGCGGCGACGAATCAAGTGGTCAGCGCCGCACTAGTGGCATAGAGGGAGGTCGACGAGGAGGCAGCGCCAACGGCAGAACCAGCGGACAATGAGCCAAAGATTCCCTCGGCAGGGCCTGGTGCCGGCAAGGCAAGGCCCCCGGCAGAGTCTGACGCCATCAGGGCAACACCTGCACAGTCAAGCGAAGTGGTGCAGAAGAAGAAGATGATGCAGCACCCAGTTTACTTTGTCAGCTCCCTCTTGCAGGGGGTTAGATCGAGGTACTCCGGTGTGCAGAAATTGCTCTTCGGCCTCCTTATGGCCTCGAGGAAGCTGCGTCATTACTTCCAAGCCCACGAGATCACTGCCGTCACCCGCCTCCCGCTTCAACAGATACTGCACAACCCAGATGCAACTGGAAGGATTGTGGAATGGGCCTTGGGTTGAAGTTTGAAAGTACCTCAACAATCCAGAGCAGAATCTTGGCAGAGTTCATTGCGGAATAGACCTCAACACCTGACGAAGAAATCCAAGAGATCGCTCTCCCCGGCAAGGAAGCGGACCGCTACTGGATCATGTACTTTGATGGGGCTTTCTCGCTGCAAGGCGCCGGTGCCGGTGTGCTGCTTGTCGCACCCACCGGAGAGCACCTCAAGTACGTGATCTAGATGCACTTTCCCAGGGAGATGTCCACAAACAACACTGCTGAGTACGAGGGGCTGCTTGCCGGTCTCAGGATCGTGGCAGACCTCGGGGTGAAGAAGCTCATCGTCAGGGGTGACTCGCAGCTTGTTGTCAGACAAGTCAACAAGGATTACCAGAGCCCATTGATGGAGGCATGCGTAGATGAAGTGAGGAAGCTGGAGGAGCGCTTTGACGGTATCCAAGCGGAGCACGTTCCCCGAGCGAAGAACGACATCGCCGATTACCTGTCAAAGCGTGCTCCATTCAAGCTACCTGTGGAACCAGGTACCTTTTTGCTCCGGTTAACTCAGCCATCCGTTGAACCATCAACGGGGCGGAACAAGCAGACGAAATTAGGTCCCGGCAAGTACTTTCCTACCGAGCCCCCTAGGGCTGCCGGCAAGGATGCTGCCGTGGACGCTGAGCCTGCCAAAGAGCAACCGGCTCCGGCGGGGCGTCAAGCCCTGGCCGTGGAGACAGCCGCTCCCATGGCAGAGGAAATGCCTTTGGTCCTTGCCGTCGAGCCCCAGGCTCTGGCGTGGGCGCAGCATACCGTCCGATTCCTCCAAATAGGGGACTTCCTGAGGAGCGGGAAGAAGCGGAAAAAGTAGCCCGTCGTTCTGCCCTGTACCAGTTCATCGATGACGTCCTGTACAAGAGAAAACCGAACGGTGTGAAATTGAAGTGCATCCCCTGGGAGGAAGGACTGGAGCTGTTGGCAGAGATACATGGAGGCATATGTGGCTCCCACATAGGGTCGAGGGCCCTTGCCGGCAAGGCGTTCCGGCATGGTTTCTTCTGGCCCACCGCCCTCCAGGATGCAATGACACTAGTAACCAAGTGTGAAGCGTGTCAGTTCCATTCAAAGAAGCTTCATCAACCAGATCAAGCCCTTCAAACGATCCCTCTCTCCTGGCCATTCTTGGTCTGGGGGCTCAACATACTGGGCCCATTCCCCTGTGCTGTCGGGGGCTTTGAGTACTTGTACGTTGCAATCGACAAGTTCACAAAGTGGCCAAAGGTGGAACAAGTGAGGAAGGTGACAGCACAGTCAGCCGTCAAGTTCTTCAAGGACTAGTCTGCCGTTTTGGTGTGCCAAACGGAGTCATCACCGACAACGGCACACAGTTCACAAGCCACACTTTCATGCAGTACATTCAAGACCTCTGCAGCAAGGTCTGTTTGCTTCCGTGGCACACCCCCGGAGCAACGGCCAAGAAGAGAGGGCGAATGCTGAAGTGCTGCGAGGCCTGAGAACGAAGACCTTTGACAGGCTGCACAAGAGCATAAGGCGCTGGATTGATGAATTGCCAACGGTTCTTTGGTCGATTAGGACGACGCCAAATCGAGCCACCGGTCAGACACCCTTTGCCCTAGTATGTGGGACAGAGGCAGTTCTTCCCACGGAACTCATATACGGGTCACCTAGAGTGCTCGCTTATGATGAGCTTGAGCAAGAGCACTTGCGGCAAGATGACGCGACGCTCCTTGAGGAAGATCGTCTTCGGGCGGTTGTGAGAGCAGCACGCTACCAGCAAGCCTTGCGCCGCTACCATAGCCGCAAGGTTCATGCCCGAAGATTTGAGGAAGGCGACCTTGTTCTTCGACGCGTTCAATCAGCCAAGAATACCAACAAGTTGACGCCAAAGTGGGAAGGCCCTTATTGGGTAATACGAGTCACCAGGCCCGGCGCAGTCCGCCTGGAGACCGAAGATGCCGTCCCAGTGAGTAATTCCTGGAACATCGAGAATCTTCGGAAGTTTTACCCATAAGGCACGACTTGCCGGCCCCCCCGACAAGCCACCTTTTGTACAAGCTTTGCCGGCAAGGCATGTAACCCTTTGTACAAAGCCAGACACAGACCCTGAGCACAAATAAATGAAGCGCTTGCGCCCTAAGTTATAGCATGCATGCTAGGTCGAGTCTCTTCCTTGGTTAGGGTTGATAGTGCTTAGCGGTGACTAACCCCTAGCCTAGAGGTCGAGTGCGCGTCTCTCTGTTCTTTTCTGTCCTCCTTTGGTTCGCAAGGCACATGGGCACTTCTGCTGAGCTACTTGGAAGAAAGGGAACGGGCCGGCGTCCCGACCCCGGCAAACCAGAGTTGCCGGGGGCTCCAGGTACAAGGATCCAACCGCGGCAAGACAAGGTAGCCGGGGGCTGCAGATCCAGATAAGTCTTTCATCCTTTGTCATGCATTTCAGAACAGAACTGGGGCATGTGGAACCTCGTTTTATCTCTGGGATACCGTGCTCCCCTTTTTCCTATACCTAAGGATTATCTCCTGGGTCCGGATTTGGTTGTAGCCGCGGCGGCAAGGAGATAGAGCGAGGAGCCTAAGCCCACTTCATCCCTGCCTCCGGCAAGAGCGCGAGAATGGTCGAGCGAAGTGAGGGGGGCGACAAGGCCTGTTGCCGGGCGAAAAATGTTTATCTTAAATAGTAACAAGGATTCGCTCCTTGTCGCGGGGTCTACCCACGAACGAAAAACCCGGCAAACATCCCTTTTTCATTAAGAACATCCCATACAGGTACAGTTCATATGGAATGAAAAACATGAGCAAGGGGATTACAAGTTCTAAATTTAACAAAGGCCCGAAGGCTTACAAACTAAAAAAGAGATAAGATGCCCGTAATCCCTTTCTTGACCCTCTCCTCAGGAGGCAGGTCAAGAAGGCGAAAGGGCAAAAGGGGCACCTAGGCGAGCTACGAGCAGCAGAAAGCACCAAGAGAACACCTCGGTGGCTACCCAAGGGTGGGCCGGTGATGACGGTGCCGAGAAAGGAGCTGGAAGACGAGGCGGCAGGTCGCTGGACACGCGACGAAGGCGTCGGTGTCTGCGTACTCCGAGTTGACAGCCTTGTCGCCCGCCCTCTTCCTCTTCCGCAGCCTCCCCATGCCAGCCGCCCAAGGAGACGACCCCGAGAAGTTCAAGGAGCTGGCCCCTCCCCCGGCAAAACTCCACCGAAGGAGCGGCCAGGTGCAGATACTGCTGCTGCCGCACCCGCCCAGGCGCGGGGCGTCCGACGCCTAGTCGGACTCATCCCCGTCATCTGCCCCGCTGTCCTCCTCGTCACTCTCGCTCGAGGACGAGCTTCTATCGTCGGAGTCCCCGTCGGAGCAGCTCTCCATGCAGCACTTCAGGCGAGTTCCAAAGTCCCCGAAGACCTTGACGGAGAGCAGCCCGTCCTCCATTAATTTGAAGTAGAGGACGAGCCCCGCCGTCAGGCTGTGGATGCGAGCGAACGTCTTCCATCCACGGCGGAGGTACATGACCCGAGGAGCCGGGAGGTCGACGTCGACCGCGTGCCCCCATTCCCGCAGCCCCTCATGTGCAACCTGAGGAACTGGGGTGGGTCACGCTCCATCTCCTGAGCAAACAGGGCAGGAAGACGAAGACGGTGACGCGGAGGCCGGTGCAGCCTGATGAAGAACTCGCGGGGTTGGTCACCAACGTGGCCCTCCATCGGGAAAGGCATCATTGGCGGGGGCGAGGCCGGCACGCCGCCCCGTCCTCCTCTTCCCCGAGCACCACGACCTTTACCACGGCTTCGCCCACGGCCTCGTTCCCTCCCCCTTCCCCTCGCAGCCGGCTCCACCACCGCGGGCTCAGGAGTAGGAGGGACGCGTTGTCGAGCGGCGACCCTCGCCGCCACCGTCGAGGGACCAGGGTTCCCCTTCTCCATGGTGGATGAGAGGAAGAAGCAGAGGCAGGAGGAGGTAGAAGATAGAAGAATGCGGGATGCCATCTCCCCTTCCCTCTCCTTATAAAGGGGCGGGGTCGGGGCTCGGCCGCCCCGCTCAGCCAATCCAGCCACCAGAGGCGCAGGGAATCGGGACCGACCCGCTGCCCCAACCAGCGACGGCCCGATTTCCCGTCTCCACTGCTTGCCACCCCAAGCGCATGGAGGACGCGTGGCGAACGCGCAGAACCGAGGGGATGGGTGAAGTGACCTCTCCCCACCCCGTGATCATGGGGTGTGGACGCCTTGAAGACCGCGACCCGGCCCCATTCAGAAAATGAGTCGCGCCTCCACGCCTCCCTCCTTTTACGGGAAGGCGCGAGCCGCCTCTTTACTGTGATATGACGCATGCGTGCAGGAATCGCCCCACGCATGCCGCCCACGTCACGCGCACCCCTCCACGTCATGCATTCAACGCGGGTTGTGGGAAGCACAGCGTGCGAAAAGTTTTACCGCGGTAAAAACCGCCCCGCCTGCCCGCGCACCGTTTTGGGCCTGGCCCAACAACGTGTCGCGCTTATGTGTGGCCCAAGCCCGGGGGCTCCTGTCGGTGTACAAAAGAAGGGGCGCATATTTGTACCCCTTACCTGTGCACGGACAGTCGGAGCCGCGCCCACGGCTGCACCGAGCAGAACAGGAGAGGTGAACCAAGGTAAAACCGAAGCCCAAGACAATCAAGACAATGCCAAGACCAAGAACGCAAAGAAGCAGAGGGACGGAGTAGTTTCCCCCGGCAAGACCCTTGCCGGGGACGGCCTCAGCAGCCCCGGCAAGACCCTTGCCGGGGCAGCACGCCCAAATACCAACACAGCGAGCCTCCCTTGAGCCCACGGTCTCCAACACCATCAACCACGTTGGGCCAGGGCTCGGGAGGCACCTCTGTGGTGGCATGCAGATCTTTGTGAAGACAAGGAACGCTCAAGATCAGATGAGGATTGGAAGACAATGATCCTTAGCAAGATCCTTGCCGAGGAGAGCCATAAGACCCCCGGCAAGATCCTTGCTGGGGACGACAGCGCACCACGGCAAGAACCTTGCCGGGCCGCCCGGCAAGGCCCTCACCAAGGGCGTCAGCGGGGCCACTGCCAGGCCCGCGCCAGCCAATTCTGCACCGCCGTTCGCATGCAGCTGCCAGCCCAACCAGCTGGGCAGGCACCTGCGTGGCAACATGCGGCTTCCAGGCCAACTCAGCAGGCGCTTGCGTGGCGGCATGCAGATCTTCGTGAAGACCCTGCCACCGCGCCACCTCAGCTGCCTGCCTGCCTACATGGCGCCGCGCGCATCGCTGGCCAGGGCGCGTGTCGAAGCGATGAGGAGCGGCGACAGACGGGACGGGCCTAGCTCCCGTCCCCGATAAAGCTAGGGGACACCTCAGCGACGCATTAAATGCGTCTTGTCCTGTAATATGAGCGATAAGCTCGTAGCACTGTAGGCCTTTCCACCTCCTGTGTGCCACTGTGGCAGCCCCTTTCGACTATAAAAGGAGGCCCATGGCATACTGGAAAAGGATTCGGCTCTTTGGAACCACGCACCCACCATAGCTTGTTCCAGAGCTCAAGAACTCTCTCAAATACAGCCACCAAAGCAGGACTAGGGTTTTACGCATCCTCGCGGCCTGAACCTGGGTAAACGATCCTTGTGCCGATTACTAATCCTACTCTTCTCGCAACCCTGCGCCCCGGCAACCGTAGTAGGGATTCTTGTGATCACATAGGTGTCGTTCCACACCAACACCATCCGGCTTGTTGTGAGAAGCTCTGGTTTGTGTGAAGCATATCCCCGAACCTGCCCCAAATGGGACAAAAAAAATTACCACGGCATGTTGATGCCGCTCCATGATGGCATGCCAAGTTTCATGAATTTCAGACGAGCTTTGGATTTACTAGAATTTAAAAACCAGGGTATCTCAATGTTTGCGGCCGAGTGACCGTGGCAGGGTGTTTGACATTCATTCCCATTTCTTGCATGGGGCCTAAGCATGCGACCAAGGACACAGATTTGAGTTTTTAACCAATTTATATGCATTAGAGCATGTGCATGTAGTTCAAATTTGAATTCTGCACATAAATGCATTGAGAACTCAGTTAATGCATAAAAATGTCCAAACGAACCCCGAAAAAAAAATAACACAACACTCCTGTTGTTCTATGTTGACACGAGAAATTTTTTGAAAGCAATAAGAGGCAATGGATATCGTTTTGTTCCCAAAGGTGGGGCGTTCCCTACCGAAACCACCATGCTTGTTCTGAGAAGCTCTGGTTTGTGAGAAGCATATACCCAAACCTTCCCCAAATGGGACAAAAAATTTACCACGGGATGTTGATGCCGCTCCATGATAGCATGCCAAGTTTCATGAATTTCAGACGAGTTTTGGATTTACTAGAATTTAAAAACAAGGTATCTCAATGTTTGTGGCCGAGTGACGGTGGCAGGGTGTTTGACATTCATTCCCATTTCTTGCATGGGACCTAAGCATGCACCCAAGGACAAAGGTTTGATTTTTCAACCAATTTATATGCACTAGAGCATGTGCATGTAGTTCAAATTTGAATTGTGCACATAAATGCATTGAAATCTCACTTAATGCATAAAAATGTCCAAACGAACCCTGAATAATTCCAATTCTTTTAGGACACACATATAGTTGCATGTTCACTGCAGATAAAAGGTCTAGCAATTCAAACACCGTCCATGGCCGCTGTGACCCCATTATGTAATTCAAATCAAGACGAAAAATCCAGTAGATCCCACACAGTTTATTATAACCAACCGTGTGAGATGCAGCACAAAATATCTTGGAGCACCGTCGGAGTATAGTACGCATACGGCTTACGCGAGAAAGGTGCGACGGCTACAGTCCACAGCCCGCTCTGAATAAGGGACCGTGTCTGATGACACTTTGTGTGCAAGTTTTTTCGCTGAAGCGATTCCAAATTTTCGGCTTCGGCGGAAATATCTACCTCCCCGCCCCCTCTCCCTTACCAAAAGCCACATTTCCCCTGTTTCCACCTTCCTTTTCAAGTTGAGACCTTCACTCCTTGCTTGCGGCGCCGCCTCCTTGCTGGCGACCCTCCTTCATGCTGCTCGGCCTCGCCTATCCAAGCAGGTAATCCACACCCGACCCCCATCCTCCTCCTCCTTCCACATCCCACATGCCCTGACCGCCGGCGCGAGCGCGACACCTTCCACCCAAATCACCGGCCCCTCCACCAAATAAGCGCCGGCCTAAGCCATGGTGCACGCAGTATAGCCAGGATCTCACGGAGCATTTGGCAACAGAGAAGCAAATCGCGGCCGCATGCGCGGATGAGGTCGCAATGGCTGCCATTCGTGCTGACTCCCAGATCTTGGAGGAGCACGTCGCCGTCGAGGCCATCGTTGACGCCTCGCGCATCGACGCCGCGATGCGGTTGGCTGCTTTAAACGACAGTTCGTGGCGTTTTCTCGAGGCCACCGTCTGTGCCTTCGACGAAGACTACGAGGTGTTTTCTCCGCGTGCACGTGCTTACCTCATCTCGAGAGCCAGTAGGTTGGTGCCCGGAGCTGCTCAGGCAACTGACCACTACAACGAGGGCACCCACGATGCGGAGGCCTCGCCCTCTTCCATGTCCAAGGAGCCAATCATCATTGATATCTCCGACAATGAGGAGTAGCTTGTCTTATTACCTCACTATAAGGACCCATGTTCAGTTGGCTAGCTACTGCCTTTCCTAAACAAATTCTAGTGAATTGTGCTACCTACATTTACCATGCAATCTTATGCTATAGTGTATATGTTCTATATGTCGTGCAATGTGGTGTTCAATTAACCGCTTGGTTCAATTCTGCAATTGTGATGTTCAATTCTTCAGGGTGCAATATTTCCAAGTTGTTAAGCAGGCTTGGTTTGGTTAACTGTCTGATCTTCTATTACGAGTATGTTATATTGTGCAATGTGGTGCTTAGTTACAATTTGGTTCATTTGTTGTGGTGTTTAGTTAACTACTTGGTTCAATTCTGCAATGCAATGTTCAATTGTTCTGGCTGCATTCTGTTATTGTATACCATGTGAGGAATAAATCGAATTTGGCTATACTAAATACATGAGAAACAAAAACAATTGCTATATTTCCAAGTTGTTAAGCATGCTTGGTTTGGTTAACTGCCTGATCTTCTATTAGGAGTACGTTATATTGTGCAATGTGGTGCTCAGTTAACGTTTGGTTCATTTGTTGTGGTGTTTAGTTAACTGCTTGGTTCAATTCTGCAATGCGATGTTCAATTGTTGTGGCTGCATTCTGTTATTGTATACCATGTGAGGAATAAATCGAATTTGGCTACACTTAATACATGAGAAACTTATACAGGTGCTATATTTCCTACTTCTTAATCATGCTTGGTTTGGATAAATGGGTTTTCCATGTGGCTTGAATTAATCTGATGAATCTGCAATGTGCTTATTTATCATCAACATATTTTACTGATAGCATGCGAACCCTTACTTAACCTGATGACTAACTACCTTATATGTGTTGTAGGGAAACAATGGGAATCACTCAGGTTTACAATATGGTACTAACTATTATACCTTGCCTTTTTTTATTCCTTTGCCCCATTTCCAATATAGAGAAGATATTTATGCACATCCTTGTTTTCAGGCTTCACTGTTGATTACCTCTCAAACCACCTTTGTGGCCAGGAGGCGAGGAAAGTTTTCATACAACACCCATGGTTCAATATTGAAGTGTTCCTGAAGAGGTCGAAGGATGGACGGTCAATCATCCACAGGCACTGGCTTAAAGTTGCAAAGACCTTCAACATGAATGAAGGCTCAATATTCGCCTTCCACTTCAGTAGTTTTCCAAATGAGATGCATCTCTCTATGTACCGTCTTTGATGCTAATTTCGAAAGGTTCTGGATGTTGCATGTGAAACTTGCTGCTGGTGCAGTTGTGTAATGGGCTAGCTGAGTGTTGAAGCTATATCATGCTGTACTCCGGTGTATTTCAATTATGAAATCCTGCTTCCTTAATATGGAAATGGAATATATTATGTGCTTAATATGAATGTCAATTTGATTAGTGAATGGATTATTAATAATAGGGCGATTAGCCCCCTAATTGGCCAATTAGCTTGCTAATTGGGTTTTCCTATTGCAAACGGTTATTGAGAAAATACCGTGGGCGATGACCTCAGGTAACGCACACAGTTTCTTGGAATAAACCGTGTTGGATCAATGAACAATCACACATGACATTCTCTTGAAAACTGTTTGCGTTACGCCACCTTGCGCAAACGTTTTCCTTGGAGTGACTATGTGGGATGTATGTACAAATGGAAACGTTTAGTGGTGACTGACTGTGTGGGATGTACTTACGACCGAAAATGATTTTGCCTATATAATTGTTTTTTAGCACTACAATACGTATTTCTGTTTTTGAGTGCTCGCCGGTCGCACAAGACCTCATTTTGCCAAGCGTGTGTGCCAGGAGGGCATATCCCCGACGATTTCTGGGTCGTGTGGGAAGGACCCCCCTATCACCCACACTCACTAGGTGATGGTTCCGAACGCCGTCTCAGAAAGGGGTTAAAAACCGTTTGTATAGTACCGACGCGTTCTAGTGTAAACATGATTGGACATGAAATAAGTGATTGCCTACTTTCAAATTCAAAACATGTGATTTTTAAATTAGGGATTACACTGCACACAGTTTGCGAAAACGAAATGTCTGCGATAGATGTGGAGATCAGAAACGTTTCTAGGATCCACTACGTGTGCAATCAATCTCCACTGCACACACGACATCCTCTTGAAAACTGTTTGCGTTAGGCCACCTTGCGCAAACGTTTACTACATAAAAACTGTGTGTGATGGACAGGCTTTGCCACACGGCTTCTTCTACACACCGTGTGCAATGCATTCAATAACGCAAACGATAAAATTGTTAATATCGTGTGCAATCGCAACGTTATCACAAACGATTTAACGGGGAAAATTGTGTGTGATGTACCTATGAACGGAAACGTTTTCCTTGGAGAGACTGTGTGGGATGTACATACGAACAAAACGTTTAGCGGGGACTGACTGTGTGGGATGTACTTGCGACCGGAAACAATTTTGCTTGTATAATTGTATTTTTTAGCTCTACTGTACGTATTACTGTATTTGAGCGCTCGCCGGTCGCACACGACCTCATTTTGCTGAGCGTGTGTGCCAGGAGGGCATATCCCCGACGGTTTCTGGGTTGTGTGGGAAGGACCCCCCTATCGCCCACACTAACTTGGCGACGGTTCCAAATGCTGTCGCAGAAAGGCGTTAAAAACCGTTTGTATAGCACCTCGGTGTACCAGTGACCCTTTATAGATAAATATGGTTTACAAATGGCATGATCTCAGATTCATCAGGCTGGATCCATCTTGATTTTGATTTTCAAATATTTGAAACCACTTTATGTTGAAATCCAATGTATGCATTCTGTAGGATCGAAAGTATGTCTAGAGGGGGGTGATTAGACTACTTGACCAAATAAAAATATAGCCTTTTCCCAATTTGAAGTCTTGGCAGATTTTAGCAACTTAGCACAATTCAAGTAATCAACCTACACATGCAATTCTAAGAGTATAGCAGCGGAATGTAAAACAATTGCATATGAAGGTAAAGGAAGGAGTTTGGAGGGAGCAAACGCAATGTAGACATGGAGATTTTTTATCCATGGTTCCGATAGGTGGTGCTATCATACATCCACATTGATGGAGAATTCAACCCACGAAGGGTAATGGTTGCGCGTGTCCACGGAGGGCTCCACCCACGAAGGGTCCACGAAGAAGCAACCTTGTCTATCCCACCATGGCCATCACCCACGAAGGACTTGCCTCACTAGGGTAGATCTTCATGAAGTACGCGATCTCCTTGCCCGTACAAACTCCTTGGTTCAACTCCACAATCTTGACGGAGGCTCCCAAGTGACACCTAGCCAATCTAGGAGACACCACTCTCCAAAAGGTAATAGATGGTGTGTTGATGATGAACTCCTTGCTCTTGTACTTCAAATGATAGTCTCCCCAACACTAAGCTCTCTCTCATAGGATTGGATTTGTTGGAAAGAGGGTTTGAGTGGAAAGCCACTTGGGGAAGGCTAGAGATCAAGATTTATGTGGTTGGAATGGAATATCTTGACCTCAAGACAAGTGTAGGTGGTTCTCTCTTAGAAAATGTGTGTTGGAAGTGTAGGCATGTTCTGATGGCTCTCTCCATGAATGAAGAGTGGGTGGAGGGGTATATATAGCCTCGACACAAAATATAACCATTACACACAAATCACCAAACTCGGTGGGACCGAATCAGAAAACTCGGTCAGACCGATTTAGTTCAAAATGTGAACGTTAGGATTTTCGGTGGGACCGATATGTCATCTCGGTGGGACCGATTCCATTAGGGTTAGGGCATAACGTAATATCGGTGAGACCGATTACACAAACTCGGTGGGACCGAATTTGGTAATAAGCAAATAGAGAGTTGGTCAGGCAAACTCGGTGGGACCAATTCGCTCATCTCGGTTAGACCGGAATGTTACGAAGGGGAAATAGAGAGTTTGCATTGTAATCTCAGTGGGACCGATCACTCATCTCGGTTGGACCGAAAAGTTACGAAGGGAAACAAAGAGGTTGCAATCCCATCTCGGTGAGATTGAGATCCCTATCGGTGAGACCGAAGTGCCTATGGTTTGTGGCAGTGGCTATGTCAAGTGAACTCGGTGGTGCCGGATAGGAAATTTCAGTGGGGCCGAGTTTGACTTTTGGTTTGGGACATATGTGGATATGAGAAAGTAGTTGAGGGTTTTGGAGCATATCACTAAGCATTTTGAGCAAATAACTCATTAAGCAACACCTCATCCCCTTTTAATATTTTTGGCTTTTCCTATGGACTCAATGTGATCTTGGATCACTAAAAGTAAAATTTAGAGTCTTGAGCGTGAGCCAATATTTTGGCCTTAGCATTTTGAGGGGTCCACATTCCTAATCCATGCCATGCCAATGATTGAGCTTTCCTGAAATGTTTAGCTTGAGATAGCATTAGCTCAATGAGCTATATGTTGTTAGGAATTACCAAAACCACCCAGGGATAGTTGCACTTTCAATCTCCCCCTTTTTGGTAAATGATGACAACATATAGAGCAAAGCTTCGACAAATCATAATAAGATTGAAAAACATCGTCGCTTTGAGAAGTATGTGATAAGCAAGAGCTCCCCTAAATTTGTGCAATATTTAAAATTTGCTTTTGAATGCAAATGCACAATCGATTAGGATCATGGGTTACTCTTCCATGTCACATACATCTTGGTGGAGCGCTCAAAATGATAGAAATTAAAAGCATGCACTCATCACCAAGCAAGTGAATGATCATATATGAGATATAAAAGATAATATCATCCAAACAAGCATTATGGTAGCAAATGATCAAACACATGATCAAATAAGTATCTCACACAATAAAAAGGTTCAACCAAAGGCAAAGAAGCAAAACACTCTCTCGAAGCCTATGATCTATACATATTTATCCCCCTTTGGCAACAAGTTACCAAAAAGTTCAAATATGCATAGTGCTATGCGTCTCTCAGGCTTGGTCTTCGGGAGGTGGTCTAGAGAGAACTCCAAGGACAAAGGCATCAGTTGATGTAGTTGGAGCTGGTGGAGTGGCTGCTGGAGGTGGTACTGGAGCTGTAGCTGCTAATGCTGATGTTGTAGCTCTATATTCTGTCACTCGCACTTCAGCAGACCACTGTCCTCTAGGCATTCGCTGAAATGCATCTGTAGTTGCCTTGCCTCTCTTCTCTTCTGCTTCCTCCTGAAGCTGCTCAACTGCTGTTTGAATCTCAGTTACCTTCAGATCAAGATCATAAAATTTGGTTCCTATGATCCTCTCCAAGCTCTCGTGGTTTTGAGTCAGGTTGGCCAAGCCCTTCTCAATCCTCAGTGTAGACTAGATCAGATATGCAAGTTGATCTTGCTTGCTCTTCAGGAAAACTTGAGATGCCTCTTCAACACTTGGCATCTTGGCAGGTTTCTCAGCCTTTGCTTTGGCTCTCTTCTCCTGTGCTTGCTCAGATGTGGGGTCTTCTTCATTCATCACAACAGTATTATCTCCAAAATCAGGATATAAGGGTAGATGCTCCTTATCCAACAGATATGTTCCTGTGCCCATCTCAGAGTTGATGAGCTCCTGAATGTGTGGAGCATACCCACAGCTTCTCCTCTGTTCAGCAGCAGCCCTCTTGATTGTCTCTACAATCAAACTCATAACCTTGAACTTCTGAGGGACATCAAAAAGCTGTAGCAGGTTGATAGAATGCCCTCTGATCATCTTGTGATCTCCTGACTTGGGTAGCAGAGTGTGCCTAAGGATTGTGTTGATGGTAGGCAGACCAGACAACAAGTAATGTACTGATCCAAGCTTGTGAGTCTCCAAAGACTTATCTAGGATCTCCCTGTACATGTTTGCCATAGTGTTGTGGTCCTTCTTCTTGGTGGCATACACATCCAAGTCATCTTCATGTTCTTCAGGGGCATTTATCAGCTTGGCCCACTCCTCAACTGTGGATTGGTACCTAGTACCTTCTGACATCCAAACTATCCTCCCATCTGGATAGAAGTGGGCAGTGGAGTAAAACTGCATGATCAGCTCATCATTCCATTTGGTGAGCTTCTGCCCAACAAATTTCTCAACTCCACATGCCTTGAAGCTGTTATAAACTCCTGGAAAGTGATCTTCTTCTTCCTTGATGTATTCCTTGATGTCACATACAATGGGCTTCTTGTCAAGCAAAATAGTTTCATAAAAGTCTTGCTATTCCTTTGTGTGAAACCTATAATCAACTGTTGTCCTCCTCCTCACAGCATAAGGATCAGACTGTCTCCACAATCTCAGTCCAGCATCCTTTCTGATATGCATATCTTCAGCTACTGGATGAGCATCATTATGGTCAGGAATCTTGGACTTCAACTTCCTCAAAACAAGTGAATCATCTTCCTCTTCTTCAGCTTGAGGCACTGGGACCTTGTTCTTCTCTTCAGCAGGTATACTTCTGGTGTTCCTCTTGGGCTTACTGGGCTTCTGAGCTGGAGCTTTGGGAGCAGACTTGGGCTTTGATGGAGCAGCCCCTGCCTTTATAGCATCTCCCATAAGCTTCTGAGCTTTGGGTGCTGGAGCATCCTCATCTTCGTCTTCAAAATCTCTCATCATTGAGGGCTTGCCAAGAACTTTTGCAGTAGTGGTTCTTGCCCTCTTCTTTTTCTGGCCATCACCTGCTGCTTCACCATCATCTGATTCTAAGGTGAATTTCATTGTTTCTCCTGTTGCTACCTTCCTTGGCTTTGACATTGGTATCCTCCTAGCTGGCGCCTTCTTATTCAAGCCTGGCTTTGTTGCAGCAGCTATGCCATACTCCTTTTTCAGCACCTTCTTCTTGGAGCTTACTTCCTCCTCAGTGGCAACATAATCCTCATCCTCAGATTCTGAGGTTCTCTTCTTCCTAGATCTGGTGGCTGACTTTGGCAAGTTGCTTGGAGTCCTCCTGCTGCCATCATCAGAAGTGCTTGAGGGATCTGAACCCTCACTCAGCTGCACATGTTCCTCAGACCTATTCTAACTGTCACTCTGATCAGACATTTCTGCAAACTTACTGACAGCAGACCCTATGAATAGATGTAGATGAGGTAGAGTGGATGAGCATCACAAAGTGTAGAATTTTTGCAAAACAGATGACTTAAAAACTTAGTTTTAGTTCTCCACAAAAATCATTTCGGAGCTACCGATGTGTAAACTAGGAGATACCGAAGCAGCTTTTGGAACCTAAACTAGTGAACTCAGTCAGACCGAGTCACAGTTCGGTGGCACCGAGACTGCTAGGGTTTCATCGAGAATCGAACTCGGTCACACCGATTTGCAGTTTTCGGTCAGACCGAAAATTGCAAGTGCTATGGCCTAAGCCAATTCGGTGAGACCGATTTCTACAACTCGGTCGGTCCGAGATGGGTTCGGCGGAGAGCTAACCCTAAATTTTGAAATCCAATCTAATCTAAAGGATGTTTTCAATGGATAGACTATTTGCATACGTGGTGATGATCATGGCAGAGCAATGTGCTACGAATCAGAGTTAAATGAATAGCACAAAGAGACGAACTCGTACACTAGTTCGGCGGAGTTCGCTACGGCGGCAACGAAGGGGCAGAATTCCGTTGAGGGCGATGGAAACCAGCGGCGCAAGGTCGCTGGCAGCGAGGAGACGATCCGGAGACCTGAGGCGGCAGAGCAGGATACGCGCGGGCTAAGAGGTTTCGAAGAAATTTCCAAAATCTCACCCGTGGGTTTATATATCCCGACCCTGTCGGTGTGACCGAGTGGAACAACTCGGTGGCACCGAGATGCATAATCGCAAGCGGTTACTGCAACTCGGTGTGACCGAAAAGTTCAAATCGGTTGCACCGAGATTGAAAACCTAGATCAACTTAGTGATCTCGGTGTAACCGAAATGGATGATTCGGTCATACCAAAATGCACAAAGAGGTTTTGGAAGTTTAAGTCTATGATGAATCGGGGACTCCGAGTGCTCCTCACACAGAGTGGTTCGAATCTGACTTGATCAAACTTTGTGATGTAGCATGAATAGAGTTTGAGACGAGAAAAGCATAGATAGCTAGAGGAAGTTCTTAGACATTCTTGTCCATCCATTTGGCAAAAGAGAAAAACCAAACAATCAAAGCAACAAATGGATGTCCTCGAATGAGTAAAATATGCATCCAGTGGGGTTACCACTTTTACATAAAGCATTGATGTGTTCACATCATTAGAGTTGATTTATCTCAATTGATTAGAGTAAAGCTCCCCCTAGATGTGATATCCCCCCTAAGAGGGATGAACTAACCTTGGGTTTTGTCGATGATGACTTCATGTAGGTGTTGAAGATGTAGATGCTCAATGTTGATGTAGATCATTCGGAGCAATCCTTTGGAGTGAGTTGCACTTTCAATACCTACACGGGTTAGTCCCACAAGGAACAAACAAGGATATCCATAGACATAGAGTGATGTTCACATAGGATGATGTCCATGAAAGCATTAGGTTACCTTGTCCCTTGTCTTACCAACGAGAGGGTTTGTGACTCCTTGAACTAGTGCAAGATATGGAAGTTGTTTGCACTTGTCTCTACGAAGATGATAAGAGTGAAGTATGTTGGCGGAGTCACCCTCAAGAACTATCTAGTTCTTCTTCTTCGGGATCCACACCATATTGATGGGAATCCTTGGAGTTGTAGTCATACTTGATGAATTGGAACTTGATGTAGTATTGGGAACCCACTTGACCAAGGACTTAGGAGCTTCTTCAAATGCATCAATCTCCTCTTGAAGCTTATCCTTGCCCTTTAGCTTGTGGTCTAGTGGTGGAAGATCATCTTGAGCTTTTGTTCCTTGGAAAGAATTAGGATCATACTTCTCTTGTTGAGGAACAAACTTCGTCTTGGGGTATTGATCTTCTTCCCACTCAACTCCATTGACATATTGAACTTTCGTTCAAAACCAACACCTTGATTCTTCCGGTGTCTTCCTTGCTTGCGTACAATTTTCTCAAATTGCTTACTTCCGGCAAGACTCTTGTAAACACCTTTCTCTATAATTCCCTTCAATAAGCTATTTTATTGCTCAAGTGTAACTTGGCTAAGAGAATCATTAGTGGAATCAAGAGAACTACTAGAAGCAACAACATTGGATTTAGCATGATTGTTGTTACTACTAGAGGAATAATCCTTCATGTTCTTGTTGCTAGATTTAACTTGTGGCATGTAAGTAGACAAGAGTAAATGCTTGGCAATGTAAGAAGAACTTTTCTTGCGAAGATCATCATTGATTGCCTTTAAGAACTCATGCTCTTGCTCAAGGTTGAGATTTTCAAAGCGTAGCTTCTCATGAGTCTTTAAAAGTTCTCGATGATCTTCCAAGGTAGCTTCATGAGCTAGGTTAAGAGTGTTTAGTTCTTTAGTTAGACGCTCAATCTCCTTCTTATCATAGTCATTTGTTTTATCTTGATTAACATGATTAATAGCAAGTTCATCATAGTTTTCATACCTAGAATTGTCAACAAGTAAATCATCATCTCCTAGCAAATCACCTTCATCACTATTGAAATCAACATACTCGGGGTGTGTTACCTTTGGACCTTTGGCCATGAAGCATCTTCCAATTCCTTCATTTGGTGTGTCAAATATGTCATAGGAGTTGGTTGACATAAGAGCTAGACCGGCAACACCTTCATCTTGAGTATATTCGGAGTCGGAGTGATAAGTTCTTTCGGAGTGATGGTCGGAGTCGGAGCCGGATACCCATTCACCAACATGAGCTTGATGTCTTGTTTTTGTGTTGCTCTTTGATGACTTGTCCTTCCTTTCCGAATCCTTGCTTCTCCGAGAGGGTCTTCACTCATAACGATCATCTCTACTCCTTCTCTCTCTAGGTGGTGATTCTTCTCTTCTACTTCTTCTTTTGGGAGAATCTTCTCTTCTTTTGTAGGGATCCGTACACTCATTGGAGTAGTGTCCGAGTCTTCCACAATTGTAGCAATTTCGTTCACAACTTGAAGATCTCTTGTCATTGTAGGACCTTGACTTGGAGCTTGTTTCCTTGCTTGTACTCTTGTAGAACTTGTTGAAGTTCTTCACCATTAGGCTCAATTCTTCATTGAAGGTTTGTTTCTCACTTGATGATGTGGGAGCTTCACATGAGGCTTTGTAAGCACCACTTGACTTGTTGTGGAGCTCTTCCTTATCCTTAAGTGACATCTCATGAGCAACAATTCTTCCAATGACTTCCGTTGGCTTGAGATCTTTGTAATTGGGCATCATTTGGTTCAATGTGCACACGGTATCATACTTTCCATCCAAGGCTCTTAGGATCTTCTTGATGATGAATCTATCGGTCATCTCTTCACTTCCTAAGCCAACAATCTCACTTGTGATGAGAGCAAGCCTAGAGTACATTTCAGCGACACCTTCACCATCCTTCATTTTGAACTTGTCAAGTTGACTTTGAAGCACATCCAATTTGGATTCCTTGACGGAGTCGGTACCTTTGTGCATATCAATTAAAGTATCCCAAATTTCCTTTGCATTCTCAAGGTGGCTGATTTTGTTGAATTCTTCGGGGCACAATCCGTTGAAGAGAATATCACAAGCTTGAGCATTGTATTGCAGCAGCATCAACTCTTCCGCGGTAGCTTTACGGTTCGGTTCTCTCCCATCAAAGAATTCACCTTGCAAGCCAATACACACAATAGCCCAAACAGCAGGGTTATGTCCAAGAATATGCATTTTCATCTTATGCTTCCAACTAGCAAAATTAGTACCATCAAAGTAAGGACCTCTACGGTGGTAATTTCCCTCGCTAGACGCCATACTCTCCTAGGTCATGAAACCAAGGCTATGATCACCAAAAGCTATGGAAATCAAAGCAAATGGAGACCAAAGCTCTGGTACCACTTGTAGGATCGAAAATATGTCTAGAGGGGGGTGATTAGCCTACTTGACCAAATAAAAATCTAGCCTTTTCCCAATTTTAAGTCTTGGCAGATTTTAGCAACTTAGGACAATTCAAGTAATCAACCTACACATGCAATTCTAAGAGTATATGTCACACCCTGATTTTCATGCCACAACACTTAAGCTACTAAATCATGATAATGTGTGGTTTGACAAAACTTTTGCATTATTTGGCTTTTTATTTGAGTTGGTTTTCTCTCTCTGTTTTTTTCAAGTGCTCTTTAAAGTCAACACAACTCCACCTTCTATACTTCATCTGCTTGCCCCAAGCTTCTGCCCAATGATCATGCCATATGTATAGTGCAATATAGTATTTTCTTACAAAAAATAATTTGGCCAAATAGTATTTTCAAAAATTAGTTTTCCAAAAACCCCTGAATTGAGGTTTGCACTGCAAGTACTTGATTTGGGTTGTGAAAAATCTTTCAAAAGGTATATTTGAAACCTATTAGATATAGGATTCCCATAAACCAAAAATATATAATTTAAAATTTATTTTCCTATTTTATTTAAAAGCTTTTTCTTAAGGCCAGAAATGGTCTTAAATAGGGAAATATTATTTTATTGTTTCAAAAATATTTTTCAAAAATCAGGGAAACTCAGTGGACATATATTGTCCATATATATGAGTTTCAACACATGGTCATGTTCAAAATATTGGACAAAACCTCCCAAAACCATTTCTGCCCATTTCAAGGATTTGAGATATTTCTACAGGAAATATTTTCATAAAAATCCAAGGAAAATCCAGCAAGTCAGAAATGCATATTGTGATCACCTTGCAAAGCCTCATCTCAATTAAGGTCATTTTGGTTCACCAAACCCCCCAAAACCCTCTCTGACCAGAATCAAATTTGAACAACTTTGTACTACCAACTTTCTCTCCATGACCCCAACTTTTGTGAGCATGTTCACATGACCAAATGAGGCCACTACACCAAGTGGTGCATCAAGGTAAAGTGAATTTCTCAACTAGATCTACACAAGTTCATTTCTGCTAATTTCTAGGGTTTACAAAAGTTGCATTGGCAACTTTGCCCAAATAAGCTCCAAATTGGTGGAAGGCCCTAACTATATGTGTCATTTCACCCTGTGGAGTCTCATGACAAATGGAAATCATCTACTTGCCCAAACCATTATCAAACACCTTCTTACACTTTACCAAAATGCCATTTTTGACCTCTTCCACTAATCTCCATGGGCTCAACTTTGTACCACAGCTGCTCCTAACCCTCTTCTACCTCCAGTAGCAATGGCAGCATCTCAGGTCAATTATTGGGGGGTAAAACCACCTCTTTCTCTCTCTGTTCACCCAGGGCAGCACCTCTCTCTCTCTCTCCCATTTCTATATTCAAGCACCCCACCTAGCATCTCTCCACCCCAGGGCATCCAAGGAAACCCCAAGGCACAAAGGGACATGCCCTGGCCCTTTAAAAATGGCCATGCCAGCCATTTGCACGCTCCAGAGCGCGCTACAGTGCGCTCCCGCACTGTAGCCGCCCCCGGCCAACCAACCCCAGCCACCTCGGGCCTCCCCAGCGCGCCCGACGAGGTGCCTCGGCTTCTGCGTCACGCTAAACCCCTGTCCCCCTCCTCCTTCTCCCTCCTGCTGCCCCTCCTCGCACACGCACCGGCCGCCCGAGAGCTCCAATGAGCGGCCTCACACGCGCGGCATCTCTGGCCTTAACCCGTTCTATCCCTTAGCTCCCCTCGGCGTAGTCCACGCCCAGCAACACCCCAGACACGGCGCCAGCTCCTCCCAAGCTCTGTGGCGACGAGCAAGAGCTCGCCGGCGCACGGGTCCACGGCACCCCGTCGTTCGCCTATTTAAGGGCCTCCCCGAGCCCTACTCTCCTCACCACTCGCTCTCTCACTCCCCTAATCACCCCCCCTACACCACTCACCCCTCTCCAGACGAGCCCGAGCTCGAGATCGAGCTCAAGCTCCGCCGCCTCGGGTCATCGTCGATCCCACGGTACAGGCCACCCCCGGCCCTCTTTATTGCTTCTCTGGAATGCCCATACCCACTGATCGATTCCCCCTCTTTACCGCTTGTTTTGCAGTCGGAAACGGCCGAAGCCATCGACGCCCGACGCTCCTCCACCGCGAACCTCGTCGCCGGCGAAACACTGCTCCCCTCCGGCCAACTCCGGCACCACCTGAACGGCAACACGACGAGGAGTCCAACGGTGCTATCAGCTCACCCCGCCGTGCCCGGAAATGTCGCCGGTGTGCTCGTCGGCCCTCTGTCGCAAGGTTAGGGATGACAGGCGGGCCCCACCTGTCAGCCTCTCTTCTCCCGCGCCTCCCTCTCTCTCACTGGCGCCTGGGCCCCGCCCGTCAGGTTCAAACCTGGCGCGCGCGCCATTCGGCTCGCCTGGGCCGAATCGCCTCTGGGCCTGTGCGCTGCGGCTGTTCTGGCCCAGTTGCACAGTGCTCTTTTTCTTTTTCTTTTCTGTTAAACTTGCAGAAATTCCACAGGATTAAATATTAATCCAAATGCAATAATTTCAGTTCCTAAAATCTTTTAAAAATACCACCTATATAATGGTATAACTTTCATTCATGTCCAACCAACTTTTATGTACTGTTCATATTCAAATTCAAATTTGAATATATTTAAACCCCTCTGAAAATCCGTTTCTTCTATTCCGCTTCTCCAAATCCAAAACTAGGAATTTTCCCCTTTTTAGTTTTCACCCTGGTATTTAACAAAAATGAGTTGACATTGTTTTTGAGCACTTTGGTTTCTGTTTTATTATTGCCTTATTTTTTCTCGTTATTATTTTGGGACGATAGATTGCGTTGCTGACGAAGGAGTTGGACCAGAAGACTTTGAAGACCCAGAAGACTTTGCTGAGCCAGGCAAGCAGCCCTTTGACCATGTCTATGAAACCCTTTTTATGCATGTCATATAGCACTTTTATTGCTTGCATCGGAGACCTGATGATGAGGTGACCACATTGGGTGGTTTGCCACCGTTACTTCCTCGTTGATACTTGCATGGTGCATGACCCTACCTCCTTATGAGGGTTATGCCGGTGGGAGTAGGTAGGATGCTAGAGTAGTTGCTACGCAAAAAGGGACGGGAATATGCATGGTGATAGAGACAAAGTATATTCAAAAGACTTTTTCGAAAACCTCGTCGGGTGCCACTTATGCCCGAGGGAGATAATGAGATGGGTAACCACTTGATGATGAAGTGGTGTACCGAGGCAAGTGTGTGTGTTGTTTTCAAAAACGGATTAGATTTAAGATTTGTCGACTGTCCCAACCTTACAGGCGCAGCCACTCTACCCTTATATGGGAAAGGGCATTATTGATTACCTAGGCCGATACTAGCATGGTGCCCGCATTACTAGTGATGGGAGAGTTGTTGCTCTCTCGGGACGGGGTCGTGCCAGGTAGGGCGGCCAAGAACATTTTTATGGGGCACCGGACACACCGTTGGTACCCCGTGCCAGTGGTATGTGATGAATATGGGAGCGAGGCTCCACAATTTTAAGTTGTGAAATGTTGGGCACGGGGGTTACTACCAATCGAGTGGACTCTATGTTAGTGTCGTCTAGGAAAAGATAGTGATCGGGTGCTTACCCAGGGTACTTGAGGTACCGCGGGTCGTGGATGACACGGAAGTTCCCCAGATCTTGTGGGTAACGTGTGCAACCTATGCAGAGTGTAAAACTATTCGAATAGCCGTGTCCACGGTAAAGGACAGTTGGGCGGTGCTGCTTAAACTACGTCCAGAGTTTTGCAAATCTTGTGTGTGTGTGTTGATAAAACTATTTGGGTTAAGTCAGATGGCTTGACAAGATGATCAAGTTGGATTGGTGTCCAACTCCGCTTATGTTGATATCTGTAACTTGTTCGTACGGATATCTGTACTCTCATGATGCATACTTTACATATGGATAGATCATGTCATTGCACTCAAAAAATAACTTTCTGCAAACTACCTACTTAGTGCTATATCACTGCATTATTGTTCCTTGTTCCAATCATGGGTTGCTTGCGAGTACATTCAAAGTACTCATTGGCTTGCCACTGGTTATTTAATTGGCCTGGCATGGAAGAAGAGGAGTTCGAAGAAGAGTTCTTTGGAGACGAACATGCGAACTAGGACGTTTCCCAGTCGGAATGGCTGTAGGGTTAAGGCAGATGGCATGGGTTCTACTTATCGACAAAGATTTCCGCTGCTTAAGTTTATTTGGTATTCAGCTCTTGTGGCTTTATCTGTGTAAGACTTAACCATAATGGTCATAATTTGTGTAAGACGGTACGTATGGATGTAAGACTCTTGTTATTCAGCTTCTGTGTGTTCAGTGAGCATTGATCTCTGGGATCATTGTACACGTGCATTCGGTGATCACGACTTATGAGTCGGGGTCCCCACAGAGCTGGTATCAGAGCCATCCTTACTATAGGTAGCCTTAGTTAGCATGGGCGTTAGTTAGGATAAAACCCATTTTGCAAAACCCTCTATACTCCTCTTCCTTTCTAAGCTGACCAAACCCAAGGGATATTTTCCGTATTGACCTCTCATATTCAACTTTTGTAGATGGCCGTCGCCCCCTTAAGACTTCTTACGACAGGATTTCCATGACTTCTAAGAGATTGCCTCCAACAATGCCACTATCGCTTGCTGCCCATGTACACCCTGCACGAACTAGAAAATAATGTGTTCGAGAAGGAGTTCTACGCCAAGGTTTTTGTGCCTGCCAAGACCTCACCCCAGGGGTGGTTCTTCATTGGACCACCCATGCCAACAAGAGACATGGCCATCCAGCAAGTGGCATACGAAGCGCTCCTCCGTCTTCGAGACCTCCTTCCAGAAATGAAAGAAGAACACGCCACCCGCTACCTACCTAGCAAGAGCAGCTTTGGAGCTCCGACACAAGTGAGGATTTCCCCAGAAGATGAGGATCCAACCCTCAAGTACAGAATCCACTTCACCAACGCAGGAGACTACCTTCTATGTCACCTTACCGAAGCATTCCTTAAGGCTCGCCAAGACCCCCCTTCACTTCTGCACCTCCACTGCCTCAAGAAGAAGAAGGTGGCCGAGCGAGGACAGCAAATCACTGCCTTACAAGCCCACATTGCCAATCAGGTACAACAAATCAAGGAACTTCGGAAAACCAGCAACCAAACCCCACGCAGGAGGCATAGGAATGAATTTCCATATCCACCTCGTAGAAGTTCGTCGTCAGGCCACCGACGACAATACCCAAGACTGAATAACAACCTCCTTGCTTCCGTCACATGTCACGGGTGTGGTGAATTTGGGAATATTAACAGGATGTCTCCCAATAAGCAGCCGACTGCCGCATGCCCATTGGCACCCTAGGAGAACCCAGAAAACTGAAGACTGAACGCCCTTCTCTCCAAGCAAGCACGACTACCGAGTCCGAGAACCCCTAGGGTAGGATGAGTCGTGTACCCCCATATGCGTAGTCGAGTCCGTGTGATGGTTCGAATGGATCCACGTTCTGTGTTGCTAGTTTTTATTTGTTTGTGTTTTGATATAAGTCGCACATTTGCCCTAGGCAGCTTGTACACGACTATATCACCTATCATGCCTTAATGGAATTGTGTGTGGCCTTTACAGCACTTGTTTGTTTACACTTGCACCATAAAACCCTCTTTAGGCATCCTCCTTCTATGCTACTTATCCCTCTCACCTCTGAAGACCAGCAAGACAAAATGCACCAGGGATTCCATCTCGGCAAGCAACTGACACTGAAGACTTTTGCTACAGCCTCCTCGACCAAGTGCAATCCCGTAGTATCACCCCTCATGGCTGGAAACCCATCCCTAGGCCCTTCGAGACTTCATGAGATAACCCATCTCGAATCCTTAACCATGTGCCTAACCCACCGAATTGCAAGAGAACCAGTTAAGCCTCCGTAACCTCGCTCCACATTGGGTTCATTATGGAACCAGTAGACGTAGTGAATGAGCACATTATCATCCTAATAATAGCACCAGAACTGACGATGCCATAGGAAGACCAATTTCAGGATATAAGAATAGGGGAAAAATGACTTGATGAGTTTATATTAGTGACCTTGAGGAACTATCTGTGACTCTTTGGTTGATTATAAGGCTTTCATGTTGAACTTGGTGGGATCATGTTAATAGAGTAGCATAGCTTTCATTACCCCTGAGTAAATTGGATTTAGTAGGACAATTATGGTCGCAACCTGAAATTCTTGGAAGCATGAGGATTAGACTTAGCCAAGGGATATTGATAGGAGATAGTTGACATTACGATAATAACTTGAGGGAAACATGTAGGAATTCTCGTTGGACACGAGATTTGGATTTAAATAGGTGATCCTAGTGGAATAGATGTTGAGTGAGTCTACATGGTTCGGAGTGAATTGGATTTAGACTGATGATCTCGATCATGATACCATATTTCTTGGAGGACAATAAACTAGGAGATTGGATTAATTGTCGGAGTTGATTTAAGGATCTATATAAGCATGACCTTGGAGTTTAGTTGACCATGATGATGGAAATTGGTGGATTTACTATAGTATAGATAGCCCTTTCAAGTATTTGGGGATTACAGGGACATTAGAAGGTCATGTGGAACACCATAGACATCGGATTTGTAGAATTAATGGATTATGTAGTGTTTGATAGAAGTTAATGGGATGTTGGATTTGATTCATAGGAAGGAAGCAAGATGTTGGAATGGCATACGACGTGTTTATTTAGGATAGATGTGCACTAACGTGGACCTTGGATCAATAGACTGAGCACTTGGATTGTGGTGATTAAATTCAAGCTTAGCAGCTTATATGCTCTACCCATGGATTTTTAGGGGTAGCCATACATATGAGTTTGGGGATCGTAGACATACATGATTTTGTTAGATCTCCTCTCGGGAGCCATGAGGATAAGAATCACATGAGTGATGATTGGAGTTGACCTATATGTAATAATGCTTTCAGCGGTGTAAGGTGATCTATTTGGAGGACTAGATAGAACAATTGGCATCTCAGAAATTGTGCTCAAGGATAAGATGATAAACGTTCACTCGCACCCTAGAATCCTTGAAACCCTTAAGCTCTACCAAGCTACAACATGGTCGGATCATGACCATGGGTCTTGACTCTAGATCGAGAACACCTTGGACCATACTCAACCGTGACCACGACCAATACCCCCATCCTACTCTATGTACCTCATGAACAAAGTCTTCACGAAGTACTTGGACAAGTTGGTTGTCATCTTTATTTTGGTAACATACTTGTCTACCCGAAGACGGAAGAAGAATAGTTGAGCTGGTCAAGGAACATCTGAAGATCGCCATGTCCAGGAGGAAGAACTACACCAACCACCCTCGTCAAGAAGTAAACCTCCGCGTTGAAGACCAGGTGTATCTGCAAGCCACTTCTCTCAATGGAACCAAGCATTTCCATGCCAAAGGGAAACTCACACCAAGATTTATCGACCCACTCCAAGATCGCCGCAAGACGAAGAGTAGACGGCTACCAGCTGGAGCTACCATCTGAGTCACCCACTGTGCACAACATTTTTACGCACAACACCACTCCGAAAATATTTCCGACTTTCTAACTAGGTCGGTCTCTACAAGGACATCGATCATCAAACCATCGACCTCCAGCCCAATATGACCTACGCGAGAGACCCCAATTGCAATCTGGATCAAGCAGGGCGTCATACACGAAGCCACGCCATCGAGTACTTCAAGGTTCAATGGAACACCACTCGGAAGCACAAGCAGTATGAGGACGTGAAGACTACCCCAGATCCAGTTTTCGTATTCCTTTCCACGCCTAGTTTGGGAATCTCGGGGACGAGATTCTTTTAAGGGGGGTAGGTCTGTCACACCCAGATTTTCATGCCACAACACTTAAGCTACTAAATCATGATAAAGTGTGGTTTGACAAAACTTTTGCATTATTTGACTTTTTATTTGAGTTGGTTTTCTCTCTCTTTTTTTTCAAGTGCTCTTTAAAGTCAACACAACTCCACCTTTTATACTTCATCTCCTTGCCCCAAACTTCTGCCCAATGATCATGCCATGTGTATAGTGCAATATAGTATTTTCTTACAAAAAATAATTTGGCCAAATAGTATTTTCAAAAATTAGTTTTCCAAAAACCCCTGAATTGAGGTTTGCACTGCAAGTACTTGATTTGGGTTGTGAAAAATCTTTCAAAAGGTATATTCGAAACCTATTAGATATAGGATTC
Source organism: Triticum aestivum (assembly GCF_018294505.1). Lineage (NCBI taxonomy): Eukaryota > Viridiplantae > Streptophyta > Magnoliopsida > Poales > Poaceae > Triticum > Triticum aestivum. The sequence continues at coordinate 181,521,514 of NC_057808.1, forward strand.
CCATAAACCACAAAGAATATAATTTTAAAAGTTATTTTCCTATTTTATTTAAAAGCTTTTTCTTAAGGCCAGAAATGGTCTTTAATAGGGAAAAATTATTTTATTGTTTCAAAAATATTTTTCAAAAATCAGGGAAACTCAGTGGACATATATTGTCCATATATATGAGTTTCAACACATGGTCATGTTCAAAATATTGGACAAAACCTCCCAAAACCATTTATGCCCATTTCAAGGATTTGAAATATTTCTACAGGAAATATTTTCATAAACATCCAAGGAAAATCCAGCAAGTCAGAAATGCATATTGTGATCACCTTGCAAAGCCTCATCTCAATTAAGGTCATTTTGGTTCACCAAACCCCCCAAAACCCTCTCTGACCAGAATCAAATTTGAACAACTTTGTACTACCAACTTTCTCTCCATGACCCCAACTTTTGTGAGCATGTTCACATGACCAAATGAGGCCACTACACTAAGTGGTGCATCAAGGTAAAGTGAATTGCTCACCTAGATCTACACAAGGTCGTTTCTCCTAATTTATTGGGTTTACAAAAGTTGCATTGGCAACTTTGCCCAAATAAGCTCCAAATTGGTGGAAGGCCCTAATTATATGTGTCATTTCACCCTGTGAAGTCTCATGACAAATGGAAATCATCTACTTGCCCAAACCATTATCAAACACCTTCTGACACTTTACCAAAATGCCATTTTTGACCTCTTCCACTAATCTCCATGGGCTCAACTTTGTACCACAGCTGCTCCTGGCCCTCTTCTACCTCCAGTAGTAATGGCAGCATCTCAGATCAATTATTGGGGGGTAAAACCACCTCTTTCTCTATCTGTTCACCCATCGCAGCACCTCTCTCTCTCCCATTTCTATATTCCAGCACCCCACCTAGCATCTCTCCACCCCAGGGCATCCAAGGAAACCCCAAGGCATAAAGGGACATGCCCTGGCCCTTTAAAAATGGCCATGCCAGCCATTTGCACGCTCCGGAGCGCGCTACAGTGCGCTCCCACACTGTAGCCGCCCCCTGCCAACCAACCCCGGCCACCTCGGGCCTCCCCAGCGCGCCCGAAGAGGTGCCTCGGCGTCTGCGTCACGCTAAACCCATGTCCCCCTCCTCCTTCTCCCTCCTGCTGCCCCTCCTCGCACGGGCACCGGCCGCCCGAGAGCTCCAATGAGCGGCCTCACACGCGCGACATCTCTGGCCTTACCCCACTCTCTCCCTTAGCTCCCCTCGGCGTAGTACACGCCCAGCAACACCCCAGACACGGCGCCAGCTCCTCCTGAGCCCTGTGGCGACAAGCAGGAGCTCACCAGCGCACGGGTCCATGGCACCCCGACGTTCGCCTATTTAAGGGCCTCCCCGAGCCCTACTCTCCTCACCACTCGCTCTCTCACTCCCCTAATCACCCCCTACACCACTCACCCCTCTCCAGACAAGCCCGAGCTCGAGATCGAGCTCGAGGTCCGCCGCCTCGGGTCACCGTCGATCCCACGGTATAGGCCACCCCCGGCCCTCTTTATTGCTTCTCTGGAACGCCCATAGCCCACTGATCGATTCCCCCCTCTTTCCCGCTCGTTTTGCAGTCGGAAACGGCCGGAGCCATTGACGCCCGACGCTCCTCCGCCGCGAACCTCGTTGCCGGCGAACCACTGCTCCCCTCCGGCCAACTCCGGCACCACCCAAACGGCGACACGACGAGGAGTCCAACGGTGCCATCAGCTCACCCCGCCTGCCCGGAAACGTCGCCGGTGAGCTTGCCGGCCCTCTGTCGCAGGGTTAGGGATGACAGGCGGGCCCCGCCTGTCAGCCTCTCTTCTCCCTCGCCTCCCTCTCCCTCACTGGCGCCTGGGCCCCGCCCGTCAGGTTCAAACCTGGCGCGCGCGCGCCGCTCGGCTCGCCTGGGCCGAATCGCCTCTAGGCCTGTGCGCTGCGGCTGTTCTGGACCAGTTGCACAATGCTCCTTTTTCTTTTTCTTTTCTATTAAACTTGCAGAAATTCCACAGGATTAAATATTAATCCAAATGGAATAATTCCAGTTCCTAAAATCTTTTAAAAATCCCACCTATTTAATGGTATAACTTTCATTCATGTCCAACCAACTTTTATGTACTGTTCATATTCAAATTCAAATTTGAATATATTTAAACCCCTCTGAAAATCCATTTCTTCTATTCTGCTTCTCCAAATCTAAAACTAGGAATTTTCCCCTTCTTAGTTTTCACCCTAGTATTTAACAAAAATGAGTTGACATTGTTTTTGAGCACTTTGGTTTCTGTTTTATTATTGCCTTATTTTTTTCGTGTAATTATTTTGCGACTATAGATTGCGTTGCTGACGAAGGAGTTGGACCAGAAGACTTTCAAGACCTAGAAGACTTTGCAGAGCCAGGCAAGCAGCCCTTTGACCATGTCTATGAAACCCTTTTTATGCATGTCATATAGTACTTTTATTGCTTGCATCAGAGACCTGATGATGAGGTGACCACATTGGGTGGTTTGCCACCGTTACTTCCTCGTTGATACTTGCATGGTGCATGACCCTACCTCCTTATGAGGGTTATGCCGGTGGGAGTAGGTAGGATGCTAGAGTAGTTGCTACGCAAAAAGGGACGGGAATATGCATGGTGATGGAGACAAAGTATATTCAAAATACTTTTTCGAAAACCTCGTCGGGTGCCACTTATGCCTGAGGGAGATAATGAGATGGGTAACCACTTGATGACGAAGGGGTGTACCGAAGAAACTTTGTGTGTTGTTTTCAAAAATGGATTAGATTTAAGATTTGTCGAATGTCCCAACCTTACATGTGCAACCACTCTACCCTTATATGGGAAAGGGCATTATTGATTACCTAGGCCGATACTAGCATGGTGCCCGCATTACTAGTGACGGGAGAGTTGTTGCTCTCTCGGGACAGGGTCGTGCCAGGTAGGGCGGCCAAGAACATTTTTATGGGTCACCGGATACACCGTTGGTACCCCGTGCCAATGGTATGTGATGAATATGGGTGCGAGGCTCCACAATTTTAAGTTGTGAAATGTTGGCACGGGGGTTACTACCAATCGAGTGTACTCTATGTTTGTGTCATCTAGGGAAAGATAGTGATCGGGTGCTTACCCCGGGTACTTGAGGTACCGTGGGTCGTGGATGACACGGAAGTTCCCCGGATCTTGTGGGTAAAGTGTGCAACCTCTGTAGAGTGTAAATCTATTCGAATAGCCATGTCCACGGTCAAGGACACTTGCGCGGTGCTGCTTAAACTACGTCCAGAGTTTTGCAAATCGTGTGTGTGTGTGTGTGTGTGTGTGTGTGTGTGTTGATAAAACTATTTGGGTTAAGTCAGATGGCTTGACAAGATGATCAAGTTGGATTGGTGTCCAACTCCGCTTATGTTGATATCTGTAACTTGTTCGTACGGATATCTGTACTCTCATGATGCATACTTTACATATGGATAGATCATGTCATTGCACTCGAAACTAGCTTTCTGCAAACTACCTACTTAGTGCTATATCATTGCATTATTGTGCCTTGTTCCAATCATGGGTTGCTTGCGAGTACATTCAAAGTACTCATTGGCTTGCCAGTGGTTGTTTAATTGGCCAGGCATGGAAGAACGGGAGTTCGAAGAAGAGTTCTTTGGAGATGAACATGCGAACTAGGACGTTTCCCAGTCAGAATGCCTGTAGGGTTAAGGCAGATGGCATGGGTTCTACTTATCGACAAAGATTTCCGCTCCTTAAGTTTATTTGGTATTCAGCCCTTGTGGGTTTATCTATGTAAGACTTGACCATAATGGTCATAATTTGTGTAAGACGGTACGTATGGATGTAAGAATCTTGTTATTCAGCTTCTGTTTGTTCAGTGAGCATTGATCTCTGGGATCACTGTACACGTGCATTCGGTGATCGCGACTTATGAGTCAGGTTCCCCACAGTATAGCAGCGGAATGTAAAACAATTGCAGATGAAGGTAAAGGGAGGAGTTTGGAGGGAGCAAATGCAATGTAGACACGGAGATTTTTTATCCATGGTTCCGATAGGTGGTGCTATCGTACATCCACGTTGATGGAGACTTCAACCCACGAAGGGTAACGGTTTCGCGAGTCCACGAAGGGCTCCACCCACAAAGGGTCCACGAAGAAGCAACCTTGTGTATCCCACCATGGCCATCGCCCATGAAGGACTTGCCTCACTAGGGTGGATCTTCAAGAAGTAGGCGATCTCCTTGCCCGTACAAACTCCTTGGTTCAACTCCACAATCTTGACGGAGGCTCCCAAGTGACACCTAGCCAATCTAGGAGACACCACTCTCCAAAAGGTAATAGATGGTGTGTTGATGATGAACTCCTTGCTCTTGTGCTTCAAATGATAGTCTCCCCAACACTCAACTCTCTCTCATCGGATTGGATTTGGTGGAAAGAGGGTTTGAGTGGAAAGCAACTTGGGGAAGGCTAGAGATCAAGATTTATGTGGTTGGAATGGAATATCTTGACCACAACACAAGTGTAGGTGGTTCTCTCTCAGAAAATGTGTGTTGAAAGTGTTGGCATGTTCTAATGGCTCTCTCCATGAATGAAGAGTGGGTGGAGGGGTATATATAGCCTCCACACAAAATCTAACCGTTACACACAAATCACCAAACTCGGTGGGACCGAATCAGAAAACTCGGTCAGACCGATTTAGTTCAAAATGTGAACGTTAGGATTTTCGGTGGGACCGACATGTCAACTCGGTGGGACAGATTCCATTAGGGTTAGGGCATAACGTAATCTCGGTGAGACCGATTACACAAACTTGGTGGGACTGATTTTGGTAATAAGCAAACAGAGAGTTGGTCAGGCAAACTTGGTGGGACCGATTCGCTCATCTCGGTTAGACCGAAACGTTACGAAGGGGAAACAGAGAGTTTGCATTGCAATCTTGGTGGGACTGATTGCTCATCTCAGTTTGACCGAAATGTTACGAAGGGAAACAAAGAGGTTGCAATCCCATCTCGGTGAGACCGAGATCCCTAGCGGTGAGACCGAAGTGACTAGGGTTTGTGGCAGTGGCTATGTCAAGTGAACTCGGTGGTGCCGGATAGGAAATTTCGGTGGGGCCGAGTTTGAATTTTGGTTTGGGACATATGTGGATATGAGAAAGTTGTTGAGGGTTTTGGAGCATATCACTAAGCATTTTGAGCAAGTAACTCATTAAGAAACACCTCATCCCATTTTAATAGTATTGGCTTTTCCTATGGACTCAATGTGATCTTGGATCAATAAAAGTAAAATGTAGAGTCTTGAGCTTGAGCCAATCTTTTGTCCTTAGCATTTTGAGGTGTCCACATTCCTAATCCATGCCATGCCAATCATTGAGCTTTGCTGAAATGTTTATCTTGAGATAGCATTAGCTCAATGAGCTATATGTTGTTAGGAATTACCAAAACCACCCAGGGATAGTTGCACTTTCACATTCCTCGCTAACTGACTCCAATTAATGTGTTTCATGCGGGTTTTTTTACTTCTCAAACATGTATAATGTGTTTCACACACGCAACATATAGTGTAATCCCGTTTAGACATTAATTGCATATAAACCATGCGTTGTCTCTAATTAAAGAATCTATGGATCAGTAATATTGATAAACAATATAACATTACACGTGTCCCAAAATTTAAATGAATATGCATGTTTGATACACCAATTTTTGTTATGATATTATCGATGTCGTGATCTCTAGTTTAAATATTTGAATCCCCTTTAATCCAGATATTCGTCTCATATAGCTATCACTCATGCTTATATAAGAGTATCTCTCTAGACCTGTATGTGTTCATCGTCTCTCGGGTATCTCTCGTGCTACTTGTATGTCGACAATGATCTTTTATCTTCATAACACACTGACGGTACTCTCTCCTTCGACCTTCATCACTCTATCTCTCTCTAAGTATATATCGGTCTCTACTATGTGTCTCTAACTATGATTCTCCATGTGAAATCTCTCTCTCTCTCTCTCACGAACACAAACTTCGTCTCCCGGGGTCTCATTTCTCTCTACTATTCCCCTGTGTGCCACTCGCACACCCCCTCTCACACAGAGATGTCTTGAGCTCCTTAGGTATGAGAAGCGATGTCTCTTCCTCTTATCTCTTTCTCACACACAAACACAAAACTCTGTCTCCCAGGGTCTCATACCTCTCAACCATTCTCTTGTATGTCGCTCACACTCTCTCTCTCTCCCTAGAGATATCTCGTGTTCCCTGATATGTCTCTCTAGCTCTCACTCTCGTTGTGAAATATCTTTCTCTCTCGCAGACACAAAAATCCGTCTCTCGGGATCTCATTTCTCTCTGATATTTGTTTGTATGTGACTCACATGCACCCTCTCTCTATCTCTCTCACACCCACACACATAACTCAGCCTTCTGATCCACTCGACTCTTATCTCTAACACACACACTAGCTAGCATCTTTATCTTTCAGTTTATCTGTTTCTCCATCAACCTTCTTTCTCGCCCTCACTCTTGCTTCCTATCACACACACTATATATGTTTCTCTCTACATGCAGTCATGTGCTCTCTTTTTATCTTTCTCTCTCACACACATAACTTCACCCTCTGAACCACTCGGCGGTCATCTCCAACACTCAAACTAGCCGATGTCCCTCTAGCTAGCATCTCTATCTCTCTATCTATCTATAGTTTCTCCGTCAACATTTCGTTCTTGCGCGCACTCTTGCTTCCTATCACGCACACTATATATGTCTCTCCATACATGCATCTATAGGTTGATCTCTTTTGCACAATTGTTGTGTCTCGCTCCCTCTGCTCGGCATAGATGCATGCTCCAGCCCACGCCACTATCTCTTAAAGACAAAAGCACATGCTCAATTATCGGTCCTTCTTCCCTGCACTCTCACATGCATGCATATTGTCATACCGATCCGTCTCTCCCATGTCGTTAATCTTATGTCTTATGTCTTCTTTCTTTTATCTCAATCATGTGCGCGCACGCACACACATCCCACGTATACATGTATACCTCTCACACATGCACGTTCAAGGTCTCCTATGTCTCCATACGTAGTTAATTACCCTCAGCCCTAACCCCACATTGAATCGTTCTCTTATTGTGTGCACATAACTTCCACCTGGATGGGTAAAACACACACTCACACTTAACAATCTCTTTCTAGCTACCCCCCTCTCTCACTCTTCCCCTATATCCCCGAAACCAATAAGACCATCCCTTCATTTAATTCCCGCCTACATGCACCATCGATATATAGTAGTCTTCCTCGATGTCTCTCGAACAAACACGTTCTCTCGATGTCGACTCCTCTCACGCGCACACGCCTTCTCTTCCCTCTCTACGTGCCTTTTCTCTCTCGCACCCCCTCGTTGGTGGCCTCTGCCATACACATCACCTCTCTACGATGAAGCCACACACACTTAAATTAGTTTCGTCAACGAAGACTCCGCGTCACACACACACACACACACACACACACCCACCCACCCACACACACACTAAGACTCCATCTCACACACACATGCTCTAGGAGGAGCATTTGTTCCTACCACCCTTCGTCCAACGTTACCCGTATGATAAACAATCACCTTAATTTACTAGTATAACATGGACAAATTCCACTTTACTTTAGTAGTTAGCAAACTTCTCATAATTATCTAAAGCAAATCACGAGCAGGAAGTGACATTTTTTTACACAACCACGTTAACATGGACACGTAAATCACTAGCTAAAGTGTCTCTACTCTTATAAAAATAGAGTTGTTGATGATGGTGTGCCTGGCATCCTGCAATATAGGTCGTCCGATTTATATCTAACGGATAGGAAGAAAACTATGGATATTTTGCAAAAAGATACGCACACCCCTCTCCACATTTGCAAATAAGGCCTTCCCTCATTCATTATTTTCTCCCACAAGATAAACTACTCATACATATGCATCTTGATGTTTTGTGCAACGCACGGGCATCTTGCTAGTAATACCGTTATACTTATATCCCGATGCAAAAGGTTGAGTACATGTCTGAAGAGTAGAGTCGCACACACGCACTCTGTCTCTCAGAATCTCACACGCACACCAGTTACGTGACGCCCCCTTTAGCAGACCCATCTATTACAATTTGTGCACCCGCGGGTACACGTGATGGTGCGCATTTATTTAAGCCGAGTGGCAAACCCAAACAATAGCTGCATTCATTACCATCCCGCCGCCGCTTCTCTGGTCGCCGTCGCCCAATAGACATGGCCCGCCCTAAGGTAACGACATACGACATACTTCCACCAGAGTGGCGCTTTAATCTGGAGGCGTCGCGAAGCCCGGATCGCAGCCGCCCTGCCTGCGGAGTCTGGACTAGCTGGAGCCTGATTAGGAGGCGTTGGAGGCAGAGCAGCACGCAGAGCCAGAGGAGGAGAACGACGACGCGGAGCCGGAACAGGAGGGCGACGACGCGGGCGAAGCGGAGCCGGAGGAGGACGATGATTTCCATTATACTCAAACTTAAAGGGCTTTGAGTTTCATGCCACATTTATTTCATAGAGATCGGAGAAAGGAAATTTTAGTGGTCATGCATGCATCTTTTTGTGCTAGCACTCCTATATAAGGGTTGACCGGTCACTTCCCGCGGACGTGCGTGGGCGGTGGAAGAGGAAGGAGAAGGGAAGCGGGCTGTGGAGTAACCTTTTTTTACCACAATTTCTTAGGAAACTGAGTGCAATAATTAAGTGTTTTGCAAACTACCAGTACTACACCTAAAACGGTTCAAAACCAATACCACCACCATGCCCGTGTCTGACCGCCATTGCCGACCCAACCCCCATCCCTTGCCGGCGCGCGCTTCCCGCGTGAAATGGTCAGCATCGCCCCGGAGCGTCAGTGCCGCATTAATGCCTGGCCAGAGCGGAGGCGACCTCTCACTAGTGCTGGCTTTGAAGCAGCGCGATGGCCGAGAGAGAGCCACTTCCCGGTGCACGTGATTGCTCCGCGTCGAGGCTGGCCACAGTTTGGATGAGTCTCCATCATGGGAGCCACACTAGCTGCAATGATATGGACTCCCATTGCCCACAGTTATGGATCGTTCCATCTATGAAGAACACGTGGGACTGGACAATGAGACGGACATGTACCCAGGAGTGGATGTACGAACCTGAGTAATGTAGCGCAATAAGTGAAGTAGAAAGGCACAAATAGTATGAACATGCATGGCATATAGGCATTTGTCTCTTACTACTACTAAATGTTGTACGTGCAATGGACGGTGATGTTATGATGTATGTGCCTCAGTACTCTACTACTACTATATTCATTGGAGGCACATATTAGGTTTTACATTTGCTTACGTGTATGCCCCGAGACTTTCCAACTAGAGGTGTCTTTCTCTTTGGGTCACACTTTGTATCATTCATACCACTAGTACTACTACGTGTGGTCTCCGACCCAGAAGTGGAAGAAGTGGAGACGCTCTACCACGCTGTTCATGTCCCACTCCTTTCGTTGACGTGTGGGACATCCAGCACGTGCCGTGTTTGGCACTCCTTTGTCGTAAGAGTTGAAACACTAGCATTCATCAAAAATAAAAAATAAATTTTAATCAACAGTGATACTATACCACGCGGTTTCCTTGCTCCTCGATATCGGAAAGAATATTTCCGTTCACCGACATGTGCGACGACGACCATCCTGGTCCACTTGCCATGCACACAGAACTCCAAGGGAGAGTCACCCCGGTCGTCGCGCCACAGTAATAATGACTAATGAGCACAGGCCCAACCTTTCCCACTATGAAGTCGCTCGGATGAAGGAACCATCATGACTTTGTTTAATTCCGCTTCTTGAAGAAAACTATTGTACCAGCAGTACTACTAGCTACAGTAGTACTGTACTCCAGCAGAGGCCTCCTGTGGTTCATGGGATAGGAATTTTATAGGAATATGAAAAGCATAGGAAGTGAGATGACATGCATCTCAATTCCTATAGAGAAAGAGATGCCATTTGTTGCATAGGATAGGAATTTTTCCATTGAGTCTAGGCTAATGTACTGGTAATTTTCTCTAAAAACTACAGTAGTAACTAGTACCGGTACATGCTCGTAATTAATTAAACAAACGTACGGGTGACACAGACACACACACTAACTACTAGTACTACTACTTCTCACATGCTGGCCAGACGCCGTCGTTCTCCTTCCCGGCTTTGTCGGCGACACCCCACCGTGCTTGGATCTCCGCCGACCTCTCTGTAGGAGATATGCCCTAGAGGCAATAATAAATGTTATTGATTATCTCCCTGTTCATAATTATGTTTATGTTCCATGCTATAACTATTGTGGTTCCCGAGCCCGTATATCCATAAAGGCTCTGGGGAGAACCCATATGCACGTGTGGAATAATAAACGGTAAAATGTATTCCTAGTCGTGCCTCTAAGACTAGCTCAAGTGTTGCATGATGATTATGTTTTCCCAATCATGGGCATGTATATGCCAAGCAATTTTGAGGGCACAATGTCAGGAAGGACATTTGTGTTGAATCGACCCGAATTGATGTTATGCTATGAGATACATTCGTCACAAGTTAATGGTTTATAACACAGAGATAGTTAATGTTTGCATAATTCCTTAGACCATGAGAGTATCGAGTTTCTTCATGCTTGCTTCATGAACTTCGGGGTTTGTTAAACGTCATCCGTAACTGGATGGCTATTACGGCGGCTTACGGGTTCATGGGAAAGTATGTTAAGTGACTTGATAGCTCGAGATTGGGATTTGCTCCTCTGATGATGGAGAGATATACTCGGGCCCTCTCGGTGTTACGGTGTCCATCATCGTCTGGCCAGACACTTTGTGATTTGATCACGGGGATGCCGGAACACGAAACAAGAAAAGAGAACAAAACCGGTAACGAGGTAACTAGCATAGTGGACAAGTTGTTGATCCACGGGAATGTCAACATGTCTCACCTCGGGTATTTGTAACATATCGCGAAGCAACAGGAATAGCACACGGCAACTGGAGGTTCACTCGAATATTTATTCGTGTGGGAATAGGGGTCAATATGGGTGTCCACGGCTCCGATGTTTATCATTGATCGGAAGGGGTTCCGGGTCATGTATATACTTCACCGAACCTATAGGGTCACACGCTTAAGGGTCATCTATCTGCTGAATACTAGACAAGGAGTCTGAGAGAAAATCACCGAAAAAGTTTCGGACACCGAAAAGTTTCGGACAGCGGAAAAGTTCCGCAGAGAGAGGTCACCGGATGAGTTTCGGTGAAACCCAAAAAGTTGTTTCGGGGTATGCCATTAAGTCAAAATGGTTTCGGCACATGCCTGATAATTCTTGGAGGGTGCCAGAATCATTCTGGAAACTTTTTGGAATTTTCAGAAATAAAAACCGAAAATGTTTCGGAGCTGCCGGTACCGCTTTGGCTGTTTTTCGCAGATGAAATTCACTAATCTGAAATTGTTTCAGAACGAATCCAAAATCATTTTAGTGGGTACTGGAATTATTCTAAGACCCATAGAAATATTTTCGGATTTAGTGGATGCGAAAAATTGTCTTCATGAATAGTGAAAACGCATTCTTGTTTGCTTTTCGCAGATGAAAATCACTAAACCGAAATTGTTTCGGAACGCGTTGAAAATTATTTTAGTGGGTACTGGAAATGTTCTGAGCCCACATAAATATTTTCAGTTCGAACGGACGCTGAAAAATGTCGTCATGAATAGTGAAAGTGCTTTTTTGCTTGGCTTCTTGGAGAAGCCACCTTGAGGGCCTTTTTGGTATTTCCCTCCTTGGCTTCTTGGAGAAGCCACCCTTGGGCTTGGCCTATAAATAGGGGTGGAGGGGGCTGCCTAAAGGATCATCCCTTCTCACATACAAGTGCCATGCATGATCTGGCTTCTCTCTCCATCCCAGCGAAATAGTTTCGTAGAGCCGAAAGGCTGTCTGGGTTCTGGTGGGAACTAGTTCTGGACGGCGAAGCCCTGCCGGATAGATGACACCGTATGTGTGCAACTCTGTAGAGAGATCATAGTTTCGGTCTTAGTTCGTGAGTGCCTCCCGAAGGGCTGTCCGTGTGACCGTCCGAGTTTCGAAGGTCCTCCCGAAGGGCTGTCCGAGTGACCGTTCGAGTTTCGAAGGTCCTGCCGAAGGGCTGTCCGCGACACCGTCCGGGGGGCTGTTCGACTGCCTCCCGGAGGGCTGTCTGAGGAGCAGATGAGGGTATACATCCTCGCGGTTGGGAGGTTGTAAATCGTAGCTGCGGGGATCTGCACCGCCGATCGTCATGGACTCTACTTCCCGCTGCGCTACGAGTCGGTAACGAAAAAGATCAAACCTTGTATGCAGTCTCCATAGTGGTCCTGGGCTGGTGCGTAGGTCAGAAAATTTTTGTTTTCTGCTGCGTTACCCTTCACTGTCTATAGTAGCGCGTGCGTCCTCTTATTTCTTGCGGCGACGGGCCTCTCTTTTCTTGAGCGTTTTCTGACTTTTCCGCTCCCTCTGTGCGGCTTTGGACGCCTCTTGCTCTACCGCCCATTCGGCCTTGGCAGCTTCAAATTCTGCCAACGTAGGTGTGAGGTCGCGAGCGGCGATGAACTCAGCACGGCGGAATGCCATCGCTTCCCTACCATTTTATGTGCGGTCGTGGGCGGCAAGGAACTCGGCGCGGCGGGATGCCATCGCTTCATTACCGGTTAGTGCGCAGCGCGGTGGCATGAACGACGCTTGGTGAGAGCTCTGGGGTGGAGTGGCCGGACAACCGTATAGTGCATTGGTTTGTCAAGAGCTCAATGATAGAAGAGGAAGGATACTTGGATTCCCCTTGAGTCCTGGTCATTTCTTTTTACTATAAACAGTAGGGCAAAACACCCCACTGCAATTTTTATAAATAACTAGGCAAGGTCCAGGAGTACAAAGCAACAAAAAGATAGCAAGGGCTTGAGAGGAGCCCCTTAAGAAGAACAGAAAAAAGAAAAGAAGAAGAAGCTAAAGAAGCTAGAAATAACCAAAAAAAGGCCAAGAGAAGGCTAGAGCTAAAGCTAAAGCTAAATACCTAGGCAGGAAGGAGCTGCCAAGAGAGAGAAATGAAGCTATCCTTGAAGAGCCAGCCATGAGTTAAATTGGTTGGCATGCTTTGGTCTCATTCTGTGCTTGAGTAACTTTAGCTCCATCAAGAAGATGTTCTTCCATCCTTGAAAAGTGGGGTGGATATGTTCAAAGATCTTGTTGTTTCTGGAAATCCAGATAGCCCAGGAGGTAAGTATTATTATGTCCATGAAAAAAAGGTAGTCTTAGCTTTTCTTTAATGTCCTCGAATGCCTCAATAACTGATAAATTTGGGGTTCTGGTGGGACAGATGTGATCCCAACATCTCTTAGCAAAAGTGCATCCCCAGAACAAATGGTACTGTGTTTCTTCCTGCTGGCACCCCCTGAGAGCACATTTATAGTCTTCTAAAACAAATGTTTTCCTTCTCAAAAGATTTCTTGTATTGAGTCTGTCATGTAAAAGCATCCAGAAGAACATTTTCTGCTTGGGTTGGCCTGATGAATCCCAGATCCAGTTGGAGTGTGGTGGAGTTTGTTTGTAACCAATCATAACATTGTAAGCCCTGGCAGAGGAAAATTGTTCAGTACCCCAGATGTAGCTCCATGTGTCTGTGTGGTTCTGGTACTGTGATTGCCTCAAGGAGTAACACATCTCTTCAAGCTGCAAGAATTGTTCATGGGCCTCCATTGATAATGGAAGGTGAAAAAGATCTTCAAAGTACTCCGTGGCCAGAACCTGCTGCATTGTAAGTTTGGCATTAATCACAAAAGATAACAGATGGGGGAACTGATGACGCAGTATTTGCTCAGACCATAAGTCAAACCAGAAAAAAGCACTTGTGCCATCTCCCAAGTTGCACCTTGCTAAGCCTTTAAACTGTTGAACTAATTGCAAGTGTGCCTTCCACCAGAAAGAACCTACTAACTCATCTCCTGGCAACTTGTCCTCATTGTAGTGTGCTTCCCAAATCAAGTTCACCCATGGAATGTCATGTCTGTTGTAAAACTTGTGTAAGTTCTTCATAAGCAGTGCCTTGTTCTGTGTGAAGATATCCATGACTCCTAGCCCTCCCTGGCACTTTGGTCTACAAACTGTGGTCCATTTTACTAAAGCTGGTCTATGATCTTCCATATCTGGTCCTCTGCACAAGTAGTGCCTGAAGTATTTCAAGATTTGTTGCTTAATAGTGACTAGTACTTCCAAGCAGCTCATATAGAAAATTGTGAGAGATGCCAGGACTGATTTAACCATTAAGAGTCTGCCTGCATAGGTCATGAATGTGGCAATGCCAGCTAATCTTTTTGCAATCCTGTTAACAAGTGGTAAACACTGCTCCACTGTTGGTTTGTGAAGACATAAAGGAAGCCCAAGGTATGTGAATGGAAAGTGTCCCATCTGACAATTAAGGGTTCCAGCATAAATTTGAGCCCTCTCTCCCTGAATATTAATAGGTACCATGATAGACTTCTGGTAGTCTACCTTTAAACCAGTGGCAGATGCAAAAGTGTTCAGAAGGGCTTTAAGACAAATGTCCTGGTCATTTATTACCGAGTAAAATTCATTGGCGGTCATCGAACTTGTCTTGATAGCTTACTTTGATCATTGTATACGAGATATGGTTTCCTTCCTATCCGTCAGATATAAATCGGACAGCCTATATTACAGGATGGCATGCATACCATCATGACCAACTCTGTTTTTTATAAGAGTAGAGTAGATAAGAGTAGAGTAGAGATAGATATAGAAATGCAGCAGAGTAGTACTTGGGTTGACGACACATCATACTAATTAACTGGATTTTGGATGCATCTCCGACCCATCTCTATACGATCAACAGTTCCAGGTGATCTTGCTGAAGTCGAGGCCTCAGTCGAGGCCATTCAAGGGCTCCGGCAACGTCTACCTTGCAGGTGAGATGATCCTCCAGGGAGCCCTTCCACTTCTACTGTCTCTCCTGCAAGGTCACTTAATTAATTAGGAGTACTTATGTAGCACTAACTTATTGCTGCCTAATTTTCCTGTCAGAGTTAAACAAATCTTTAGTAGCACCCTATGCTGAATCATGCACGTGTGTATGTGTGTCTGTGGAGGTGAATCATGTCGTGGAGTAGGGAGGGAATCTTGTGTGATGCCCCCGACTCAATCGTACACTAATCATACACGGAAATGTGTACCATCAAGATCAAGGACACACGGGAAGATATCACAACACAACTCTAGACACAAATTAATATAATACAAGCTTTATATTACAAGCCATGGGCCTCGAGGGCTCGAATATATCAGTGGAAGCAACAATATGTGAGTACATACATAAGTTAAACAAGTTTGCCTTAAGAAGGCTAGCACAAAAGCATCTATGATCGAAAAGGCAAGGCCTCCTGCCTGGGAGCCTCCTAACTACTCCTGGTCGCTGGCGTTCATCAGGTAGCATTAGGCACCCTCGGGGTAGTAGTAGTTGTCGATGGTGGCGTCTGGATCCTGGGCTCCACCATCTGGTTGCGACATCCGAGAAGAATGGAAAAGGGGAAAAGAGGGAGCAAAGCAACCGTGAGTACTCATCCAAAGTACTCTCAAGCAAGGATCTACACTACATATGCATCGGTGTCAAAGAAATGGGTAGTATCTATGGACTGAACTACAGAATGCCAGAGGAGAAGGGGAAAGCCTAGCCTATCGAAGACTAGCATCTTCAAGCAGCTCCAAGCATCTTGCAACATCAGAAGAGATAAGAGTGGCATATTATAATATTAGTTAGTATGTAGTAACCTCACCCAGAGATCACTTCCTCGACTCCCTACGACAAAACAATCCCGGAGCCATCCTTTCCATTACATGCCTCAGCATCAAGTTCTAGTTTTATCGACCGGGATACAACTCCGAGTGTCCGTTACCATAGGACAGGCTATCGATAGATGTTTTCTTCCCTGCAGGGGTGCACCAACTTACCCACCACGCTCACTTAACTCCGGCCGGACACACTTTACTGGGTCATGCCCGGCCTCGGCCACAACCCGACCTAGGCTTAATAGAGAGGTCAGCACGCTGGACTAAACCTATGCCCCAAGGGTCTTGGGCCATCACCCCGGGAACTCCTGCACATTGCGTGGGCGGCCGGTGAGCAGACCTAGCTACCTCCTTAAAAAGGCAGGTGCTTATGTAGTCCAACCCGGCGCGCGTCGCTCAGTCGCATGATGTTTATTAAGCTTCGGCTGATGCATATGACGCAGAACGCCCATACTATGCCCAGGTGATGGTCAGTGCTATTAGGCCAGAGGCCCCCACTACAAGAAATAGGTCAACTAGTGACCTTGTGTCAGTGACCCTGGAAGAATTGGTCATAGATCTACGACCATTTGAGACCAATTGGTCAAAAGCTGCTCGGGGGGCTCCAAACCCTCAACTATATTGACCATTTTGGACATAAAGGTCGTAATTTCCTTACACAAAATGTTCATAAAGCAGACAACACTGATCCGCTGCCTTATTTCTAGTTGATCATGACCAATATAGATGGTCATAACCTTGTAAGTTCTGGTGGATTGCTATGACTAGGCGCCACCTCATCAGTTTTGCCTATGTGTCATGTCCATATGTCAATTTTTGCCCTAGGTTGTGAAGCAACCTATATTTCTGTCATTCCCAAAATTCCCCAAAAAATTGGGCATTCTTTACTATCCAAATCATTGCCTCATGACAATATTCAACTCCATTTGCCTGGTAAATCTTCCTCGGCAAATTTCCAAAGTTTTTGTTCAACTCGAACTGTTGTGAAGGAAGTACTAGCTAGGCATATCCTAATGAGCCGAATTTTTGCCACATCTTCTATATTCCCAAATCATTGCTCTCCACAAAATTTGAGCCCCATCTAGCAATACATGTGAGTGTGGCTTCAACATTCATATTTCTGTCCAGTGTGGTACGTTGCAAAGCATGTGACACCTAGGCTCCTCCATTTGAGCTGCAAATTTTCCAAGATAGTGTCCTTAGTAGATGATCATCCTCGGCCAAAACCCAGGCCCATTGGCCATGTGCATTTCCCGTACCACTAATCAAACACTTGGGTGCTAATTCATGTTTGAGCATTGTTCGATCTCCTCGTGAGATTCTTCTGTTGTTATTTTCTTCCAAGCATCTACCTGGGGAGTGCCAAACCTACTATACATGCCTAGGCTTCCCAGAACGCATGGCAACACCACGGTCACACAGTGACCATGCGGCGGGCATGCGAGTCTACGCGCTTTGGAGTTGGGGCCCTGCGCCACCGTCCAAACCTCAACGTATCACCACCAAACCATGTATTTATGGTTAAATAGAAACTTATGTACCTAGAAATGATTTTTGGAAAAAATAAAGAGCAAACTATAAGGCAGCTATAGTTCAAGTTTGACCCGCTTCCTGCTGAATCGTCCAAAATTTGTCTTTTTCACCAGAGGTGGATATTTTTTTTACACCCAACCATTTTGTCAATTGTGCATTAAACATGGCCTAGTATTTTACAAAATTGATTTGGTCCGTTTTTGCAACAATTATTGGGTAGTTCCTTCACAAAAAAACCTCATTTGGGGCACTCGAAAAATGGAAAATGAATTTTCCGTGCAAAGAAAATGAAAACTCCCTTAGGCAACATTGTTTGGAATTCCAAGATGCACTCTTGTGCACAATATGATATCATTTGAACAAACTATGCCATGAATGTGGCCATAAGATTGATCATTTGGCTTGAAAGCCGTGAATCTTCACGCATGATAGCTCATTTCTGAGAACACTTTTTTAAAATAATTGTCGTATTACAAGTTTATTATTTTTCCTGGAAACTTGGTCACATATGATGACACAATGCGAAGGTTTTCCATTTTTTGAATTTTTTTAATTTTTATGCCCGTTTCAAAATGCGGTCAAAACAGCGGGCTTGACCGTTCCTAGCTAGTTGTTGAATCTTGGAAACCTTTTGATATTTCTCTGACGAAATAGATAGTTATGTACCTAGAAATGATTTTTGAAAAAAATAAAGAGCAAACTATGAGGCAGCTACAGTTCAAATTTGACCCGCTTCCATCTGAATCGTCGGAAATTTGTCTTTTTCACGCGAGGTGGACCAAAGCTTTTGACACCCAACCATTTTTTCAATTGTATATTAAATATGAACTAGTATTTGAGAAAATTGATGGAGTCCAATTTTACAACAAATATTTGGTAGGTTCTTCACAAAAATAACAATTTTTGCCACTCGAAAAATGATTAAAAATAGTTAGAAAGATCAGAAATGCGTAAAAATTGGTCCTTATCCATAAAATACGGTCTAACTCTAGTGAAAATTTGTGTGGTAGCCTTTTGCAAAATATTTTTGATAGCTACTTCACAAAATCGCTCTAGTTTTAGTACTTGAAAACTCTTTTAAATCACTGGTTTTCCGAACCAATCAGTACCATTCCCACGGATCGATGACATGGCGTACATCCATCCATCCATCCATCCATCTCTCCATCCCACATCCATCCATCCATCTATCTACAGAAAAAATGAAAAGAAATTGAAAAAGAGATACCCCACCCGCATCCCAAACCCTAGCTCAGATCCCCCCATCTCCTCGCCGCCGCCGCCCCCTCCCGATCCAATCCTTCGTCTCACCCCCTCCTCTCTCCTCAACCAAGGTTGACGGAGATCCAGCCCTCTCCCACTGCCGACCTCGCCGTGCTCCTCACCCACCGCCCACCTCGTCCCTCCCTCCCCTCATCATCTCTCCCTACCCTATGCCCCAGATCGAGTCGAGCAGGTCGGCCGACGCGCTAGGGTTCCGTCCCTCCGCCCCTGCCGTCGCCGTGATCGCCCTGGCGCTCCCCGCTCCGCCCCCCACCCGACCACGAACACACTGGTGCTCTCCCACCACCCGCGGCCATGGCGGAGAAGTTGAGGGTTTAGGGTTCCGGCGAGATGTCGACAGCGAAGCCCCTCCCCCACGCAGCCCGCGACCGCCTCCGACACCCCGGCCGCCGCGGCCGCGAAGCCCGCCATGCAGCTGCGCAAGCCCGTCTTCACCACCGTCGACAGGCTGCAGCCGCAGACGCACGGCTACACCCTCACCGCGCGCGTCCGCTCCGCCCGCATCGTCCTCGACAAGCCCGCCAGCCGGACCCGCGTCACCGAGTGCCTCGTCAGCGACCCCATTGGCACCATCCTCTTCGCCGCCCGCAATAACCAGAGTAAGTATTAAACGCCCCCTTCCCTCGCCCGTCTGATCCGCTCTGCTTTGCTTGCCCTATGGATGCATACTGTACCTTGTCACTGTCCCTTAGTTTTTTGATGGACGGATGGATTCATTCGTCCCTTGCTGTTTGCTGAGATCGCCCTCCCCTAATATAGATTTGTAGATGATTTTTGTAGATCTAATTGTTGTTGTGGCTTCCTTCCTGTTGGAGGAGCAGCTTCATCTTCCTGCGCTTGCTGCATTGTTGTTTACCTCGTTACATGCTTGTTGATCCATCGACTGTTTGGGGACAGAAGATTGCTTGCAGTTGCTTACCATTGGTGCAGTCATCATTTTCTTTTCTGATTCACTAGTGCTTGTACCAATGTACTGGGTGCTGCATTGAGGGAGAAATATTTCAAATCGACTTGTATGTACATGTTGATTTCCAAGGGACATGTAGCGTAGTTACAAAATGCTGCTTACAGTACATGCTTGTTTGTTAATCGAATACCTTGGAATCAGTTTCAGTTACCATCTGTGATGTTTTTTTGGGTCCTGCATTGCAGTAGAAGGCTTTAAATTTGGCTTGTAGGCACATGACAAGCTGTGTGTGTGTATGTGTGCTTATTTATTCATGAACCGTTGGAGAATCAGTTGCAGTAGCCATCGATCGATTTGGGCTGGATAGTGCGACGGATGATGACCTGTATCCGCGTTTGATTTACTTACTGATGTTGTTTCCTCTGCTGGTGATGCTTCCTGAAGGCGCTCACCAAGGAGCTTGTGCAGTTAAGGAAGGCGGTCAACTGCCTCTACAAGAACAAGGCCCAGCTCAACTCCATCTCCATGCACCTTGGCAAGATCGTTGGTAATGGCACTGCCTAAGTCATATCTTTCTTTCTAGATAGCATTCTAGTGTGGTAACATATGATTTACAACTGCCTATTCATGATGCTATACAAACTTTGAAAATTGATACTTCAGTCAAATGTGCTTCCTCTCTGAACAACTGTTTCTACTTATCCATCCTGGAGTCCAATTGCATGCTATCATAGATGGGTCTGGGTGTGGAGCGCTGCCGTTGTGTTACTACTACTGTGGTTTATCGTGACTGAAAATGGGCTGCATTGTTTCAGAGGAGTGCCACTGATCTGATACTGCGGGATCTGCAAAATAACCCTAACATGTGGCTGTAAGTGGTGCACATCCTGCTGAAGACCCAAAACCTCAACACCGAGTTCTTTGCCCTTCAAGTAAGCTTCCGCTCCAGAATGTTTTAATTTGAGTAGTTTATAAGGTTGTTCCCAACTAAATGAAGGTTGATCGATGTCGTGGCTACAGCTGGTCTTGTTCATGGATCAGTTTTCTCATAAAACTAATGTGCCTCGTCATCTCTACCCATTATTATTCCCTCCTGTAATTTTGTTGATAGCCTATAGTTTAGTGTTGTGCACCCCTAGCATGAAACTATATGCTCTGGCATTTGTGATTTTGTGAACAACCAGTGATGGTGCTGCTGTACACCATAAATGTTGTGATTCTATGCACAACCAGTGATTTTGTGCATTATAAAATTTAGCTCACTTTCTTAATGTGATGCTGCTGCTGTACACCATAAATTACTGAACATTTGTTAACAGTCTAGAAATGCAGTATTTTCTACTAGCCTATTAGTGTTAGCAGTATTTGCTGCTGGAGTATTTAAAATTAACTGAAACTATTCCTTTAATGCTTGCATAAACTTTTTTAAAGATGAATTGGAGTACTCCTTTAATGAAGGTTTTGTGTAGTCTATTGCTTGCATCAGTACTTTTAAAAATAAATGGATCTTTTCATTTAAGTGTACTCTGGACAGCAGTAGTTTAGCACTTGATGCTGCTGTTAAGCTTGCATCTGTACTGGTTGCAGTAGTTTAGTGTAGGACAACAGTACTATAGGACTTGCTGCTGCTGTTAAGTTTCTCTTTCTCTTCTCTCTTCTCTTCTTTTCTCTTTGTCTGCTGGAGTAAACTTTTCCAGTATACTACAGATGATTGACACTCATGAACATCAAGCAACCATACTAGTTACTACCTAGGTGTTCCAGAGATTGTTGTATTATTTATGTTCTTTTTACTCCCAGAATTATTGTGCGCTCATACTGTCATCACATTGCATGTTTTTCTTGCTCCATACATGTATCTCAAGCATTGTACTTCTGGGCTGGTTTTATGTTGATGATATAAAAATTATTTGATAAAAATAGGCATGTGGCTGGAATGTGTACTGAACAAAATCTATTTGGGCTTTGAAAAGTCTATGGCCCAAAATATGTTGATAGTAACAAAGGCTAAAAATTAAAAAGAAACTGGACGATAAAAAATAGAGGCCCAAGAAAGAAATGGATCACAAAAAGGCCACGACCAATGAAATAAAAAGGCTATAATGTTGGGCCTGTCCCATGTGGTTGTCCAGAATTAATAGGGAAAAAATATAAAAGGCTGAATTGTTGGGCCTGGCCCATGTAAAACGCCCAATCCAACCGGGCTGATTCTTGTCAACGACCTTTTCATTTGGTCGCAATTTTGCCATGCCCGCTTGCCACGTCAGATCCGACGTGGCCTGGGCAGAGAGCTAGCGACCAAAATAAATGGTCATAGAATCCATGACCTTTTGTTTTGGTCATGGCCTTCCACGACCTTATCGCAGAGAAGGTCATTAATTTCAGTTTACGACCGTCAGCTTTTGACCATGTGTTTTTGGTCAAAAAAGGTCGCAAATGAAAAATAATGACCTTTTGGTGACCAATAGTGATGGTCGCAAGTTGACATATTTCTTGTAGTGCCCTCGGATCAAATATCGAAACAGTCAGTGTGTTGGTAGTGCGGTCACGAGCAGAGACTCACGAAAGATGTGACCCCGTCGCCCCGTCTCGAGGACTTGCGGCAAGGGCTAAGAATGCCCAGCCACACCTCGTATTCAACTCTCGGGTACCATCCAGGTCAACTCGTATCCACATCACTCGCGGTACCCCTCAGGGTCAACCCGCCTTTCCAAGTAACAGTTGTAAAGTCCAAGTATCTGTGTGTCCAAACACAAGGGGCAAACCCCGAGGAATCACCCTCGGTGGATTCCACTCGATGTAATCATCAAGGTGAACGTAGGAGGAACCACCCTCAAGGTTCACACTTGAGGGGTTGCACGACAGAGTCGTATCGGAAGTGGTTAAGGAGGAAGCACCCTCGATGACCACGACCAAATAGCTATAGTACAGGGTTAACATCAGAAGTGCTGGCGAGGTATCACCCTCGGCACTCGATAGTAACTCTGCAGAGTCATACAACTAAGGGGGGTGTGATGTGCGGTGTCGGGGCCTGGACGTCGATCATGTTGATCGAGTCGTCGAACATAAAGCGGGGCAACTGGGACAAGGTGCGGGTCACTGATGGATCACTAACCAGCCTATACTAAGCAGTTTAGAATAAGCAGGCAAGGTATGAAAGCAGGTAGCAAAAACAGACTATGCATCAGAATAGGAGCAAACAATAACAGTAGCAAAATCTAATGCAAGCATGAGAAAGAATGGAATGGGTGATATCGGAGTGATCAAGGGGGGGGGCTTTCCTGGAAGCTCTACTGCAACGGAAGAAGGGTCGTCGGAGATGTTGTCGATCACAGGGGCAGCATCGGTCTGGGGTCTACCTAAGAGAAGAGGGGGAAGAAACAATAAATATAAAGCAAACAAAGCATCATAAAGCATAACATGGTAATACGCGGTGTTAGGGGTGAACTAACGCAGTGCTAGACATTGCAGACGGAAAGGGAAAACATCCGGATGGGTTTTTCCAGCGTCTGACGTTTTCCAGACAAATGAAAAGAGAGCCGATGGTTCCATGTTCAGCATGCTAGGGGCATGTGACAGATGAACGGACCGCGTATGCGGATTCGTTGGATTTTTCTGAGCAACTTTCATGTAGAAAACATTTTCATCCGAGTTATAGTTTATTATCTAAGATTTTCTAAAGATTTAAACATTTTCTGGAATTATTTTCTTTAACAGAAATTCATTATGACATCAGCATGATGTCAGGGTGAGGTAAGCAGTCAACTGACCAGCTAACTAGTGGGTCCGACCTGTCATAGACAGTGGCCTTAATAGAGTTTAATTTCAATTAATCTAACTAACTAGATAACGGGGGCCCATTGTCAGTGAGTAAACAGTTTAAATTTAATTAAATTAACTAATTTAACTAGTGTTAGGGGCGGGGCCCACCAGTCAGTGACTGGTGGTTGCCCAGTCAGCGAGGTTGACCGGGTCAACTTTGTCAAGGGGGCGAGCGGGGGCCACAGGGGCCACCGGTCAGCGACCCAGGGTGGTGGCTGGCCCCGAGCGGCCACGTCAGCGGTGGCGCGCCGGCGTCGGACATTACAACGGCGGCGGTGCACCGGAGTCAGCCGGAAAAAGGTCACAGAGGGCCTCCGGGCCGGCGGTTTGGACCTACGGGTGCGTGCTGGCATCGCGCACGCGATGGTGACGACGGCCGGCCCCGAGGACGGTCGGAGCATCGCCGGCATTGAGGTTTGCGGTCGTCGGAGTTGGGCGAGGATGGAGTCGACGACAGGGGGCACGAACGGAGGCGCGGTGGGCTCTTTCGAACACTGGTTCGACACCACATCAATTGGTGGTAATAGGTGACGCTGGGGAGGCCGGAGCTGGCCGGAGCAGCGACGGGGAGCCGCTGTGGCGCTCGGGGCCCGTACGAATTGCGGCGGGAGCGACCAAGGGTTGCGGTTGGGGCTGCGGCTCGGTGTTGTGCGCGCGCTGGGGGCGCCAGTTACTCGCATGAGGGTGCGGGAGCGCGCACGGCGTGCGGACAGCGACCATGGTGGGCGGCGGAGGTCGGCAACGCGGTGGAGCGGCTATGGCTAGGCAGAGGGACAGGGGAGAGTGGGGAGAGGAGGGCGAGCTCACAGTGGAGCCGTAGGGAGTGGCTGCGAGCTCGGGGAGGGCACGTGGTAGCCGAAATCGGCGACGAACATCGATGATCCGAATGTTGAAGACGAGCACGTTCCGTTCCCAGGAGAGGCGCTCGGCTCGACCCTGATGGCGTAGGCGATGTGGACGAAGACGAGGAAGCCGGTGAGCACGTCGGGGAGGCGAACGGGGCTCGGTGGCCGCGCTAAAACACGGCCATGGCGGCGGCGACGACGGGTGCTCGTGGGGGAGGAAGAAAGCGGGCGAGGGAGAGGGAGAAAAAGATCTGGGGCAGCCCAGGGTGTCCGCGGTGCTCTTCTTATCCACCCGGCGCACTGCAGCGATGCGAGGAGGCGAGGAGGCGAGTTGGTGCGACTGTGAAGGCGAGCTAGTCATCGGGTGCGCGCGCATGCGGGGGTTAGGGAAAGGCCGACCCAAATGGGTCGGGCCACACTGTTGGGTCAACTGGGCCAAGTGCACAGTGCACTTTTCTCATTTTCCTTTTCCTTTACGGTATTGTCATTTTCTTTCTGTTTGGAAATTGTTTGGCTACCAAAACATTTTTGAAAAAATGTCCAACCTGGCCAAATAATTATGATGCAACATAGTGCGCTGCCACAAAAAAGTTTGGGAGCAATATAATTCCATTTTGAATTTTGCATTGCATTAAAAGAGTCGAAAAGGTGATGTTGGCTCTGTTTTCAAGATGTTAGAGTCATCTAGGGACTTTAGATGATGTTGTTTCCCTGAACGTAATTCACAATGGATTATTTACAAAATTATGAACTTTTTAGTTCCTGGATTTGGATAATTTTTATTTCACCTCAGATTTGAATTTCGGTTTGAGTTGGAATTTTTAATGATATATGATTCCAATGTGATCAAGCACTGTTCAGCAAAATGATTAGCTTAAACATAGATGGTTACTGTAGCATGACACGAGGGTGTTACAATTCTCCTCCACTACAAGAAATCTCGTCCCGAGATTTAAGGGGTGGAGTAAGGGGGAAAGACTCGGGCAGGACGGAGCTCAACAAAAGATAGGTACTGATGAGAACATCAATACCATTGTTACACCCACAGCCCCTGCTGCTATACATACTGGACCAATTACTAGAGCTCGCGCACGCCAATTAAATTACCAGGTACTTTCGTTTCTTGGTAATGATTCTAATGTTCATGAGAATATGATGCTGCCTAAATTGGATACATTTGTTTTGCTTACAAATGAAGGGCCTAGCTTTGAGAAGGATGAACATTGGAGCAAGAACAAGCATGGAGATGATGGCATGCGCATGGGGGACAAGAACGGAGTTACACGTGATGATTTCAGGACATTGAAGCCACCATAATGCGTGCATGAAGCCTTGGACGAAATATACAAGATGCTACTTCATAACTTTCGTCCAGAGGCTATTCTAGGTGCTGCGTCACCTTATTATTGGGCCAGGCCCATGTAATTTCGAAATACTTGAGTATAGGCTATTGTTAGAGTCCGTATGTGTGGGGAAACAAGAGATAGGGTTGGTTTCGGACCCCTTCCCCAAGGGCCACGAAATTCCCCCCTCTTCCTCCATATATACAGCCCTTAGGGCGTCGTTTAGACTTTGGGTTTTGTTTAGATTAATAGTTCGCCATAGCTGCAACTTCGCGTACTTCGTTTGTGTTCAACGACCAGACAAAGGCGTCACAGAACCCCACCTTGATCAATAAATTTTCATCTTATATATTCGCAATATCCAGATTGCAATCTCAGTTTCTTGCTCGTTCTTTGTTTGCTCGCAGGAAACAGACCCTCGTGGTCAGGTTGATCGTGCTCCGGCGTGGTCAATAACCTCTCGGAGTTGGTTTAGCGATTGCTAAGGCGCGACGTCATCGCACGTTCATAGTCGGATCGTCAAAGTCGACTTCCACCAAAGCGATATCCATCATCTCATCCAAAGACGGGACACCTTTGCCTCTATCAAGTGGTATGAGAGTTCCAGGTTGCTCGGTGAGATTTTACAGTTTTTCGTAGTTTAGATCGAGTCTGTTCTTCATATCTACAGTCCACGAAAAAGCCACAAAAAAATTAGGGTTAGTTCATCATATCTGAACCAATCTGAGCCTTTGCACAATCTTTTTAGGGTTTTTGCTTTGTTGAATTTGCGGTTGCATCGCCGTGTCAAGTTGCTGGTCTTAGAGTCTAGTCTTTTAGAGTTTCGAGTTCTGGTCATAAGTTGTCACGCCGCCGCCGCACCATCATCATCGCCTTGCCATCTACCACCATTGCTTATCCGCCACCGCTTTGAATCCGTATCCATATACCACCACCAATCCGTATCCATATACCACCACCGATCCGTATCCATATACCACCACCGCTACCACATACCACCACTGCTGCCATATCCTACCACCATATATCCACAACCAATCCGAGTTCTTTTCATATTTGGTTTGTTTTATAGATCCATCTATTTTCCGTTTCGTGTTTCCTTGCCTGAGTAGGTTTCGGAAAAAAAAAGTCTAGAGACCCCCAGGCAGTTTTTAAGCCAAAATTTCGGCGACCAAAAATATTTTTTCCCTATCCTATTTTTAGGTCCCGGGGAGTGTTTTGAGACACTCGCCATCATAGTGATTTTTTGTCGCACTTTTTCGTCGTCGCTGCCCTGATTTCAAAAAAAAATAGTCAAAAAAAATTTGTGCCTATCCTGTCAGTTTGACCTGGGAAGAGTTTTGAGACACTCGCCATTATAGTGATTTTTCGCAAAAAAAAAGAGCGCAAAAAAAAGAGCACGAAAAAAAGAGCAAAAAAAATTCCAGAGTGTGCTTTTCCCTTGTTTACGTGCAGCGCCGTGATTTTGTTAGTGTTCTAGGCTTGCGTCTCTAGCACGGTCTAGCCTAGGACCAGCACAGTACCGTCGTTGAGCGTTTATTCAACTTTGCATCTCTGAATTGATTATTGCTGACCATTTTTGCTACCATATTATAAGCCTTCCCAGCTCCACATACATCTACATCGTGCGTTTGACTCTCCCTGGTAATCGCTCTATCCAAGCTTTGAGAGTTTTGACTACAACGGTTGCCTATCACCACCTGCTGCTGGGTAAGAACTGGTAAGAATTTGAGATTCGCTTGAAGGATTTGTGACACACCACCATCACCACCACTTCCTAGTAGTCTGTAGGATCATATTCTTTTGTGTTTCTATTGCTGCTAACCATGGCAGGATCACAAGCCGATGAGACTGATTGGGAGAATATGACGAACAAGGAGTTGCATGATAAATTTCAGCAAATGATGAGTGGCCAGGTGAGATATGTGCTAAACAGATTTGAAGAGGCTATGGAGAAGATAGATGCCGTGGAGAAGTCGTTCGAGACAAAGCTGGATAACAAGTTTACTGAATTACTCAAGCGTCTTCCCCAACCACCACCGGCTGCATATGTCGCACCTCTACAACAACAACAACCACATCTCCAACGCCGCCTTCCAAATCAAGTGGGACGAGCACAGCGCGTTCCAATTGAGACTGGTCAAAATTCGGGTGCCGCTGCACCTACTGTTGATGCTTCTTTGGGTCCTGCTACTGCGGCGGCTAAGGAGGATGACGATTATGCGGGCGATTATGAGGATGAGGTTGATCAAAATCAGAACTACGTGCAGCCACCAGCACCACCACCAGCAGGTCGACCTCAGGTATATATTCGCAACGGTAGGCCGGCACCACCACCTCAGGTACGAGATCATGACCATCTCCCTAAACTGAAATTGAATATTCCACCATTTGAGGGTAGATATGTTCCTGATATATATCTTACTTGGGAGTTAGAAACTGAACAACGATTTACATGTTTACAATATCCTGAGGAGAGACGTGTTCCTGCTGCTGTTTGTGCATTCACTAGCTATGCATGTGTTTGGTGGTCTGAACATTGTAGATTATATCCTGTTCCAGCTACTTGGGCTGCTTTAAAAACTGCTATGCATACTCGTTGGGTTCCACCATATTATCAACGTGAATTACTTCAAACATTGCAGCGCTTAAGACAAGGGAAAAATTCTGTAGAAGAATATTATCAGGAATTACAAACTAGGATGATTAGATGTGGTATTGTTGAGGAGAATGAAGCTATGCTTGCACGTTTTATGGGTGGATTAAATAAAGAGATTCAGACCATTCTAGAGTACAAGGATTATAATAATATCACTCGTTTATTCCATCTTGCTTGTAAAGCTGAACGTGAAGTGCAGGGTCGACAGGCATTGGTGCGAACTAACTTTTCTGCAGGTCGACCTTCATCATGGACACCACGTGCATCTACTTCCACTTCACCATCACCTCCATCAGGTGCCACCTCCAGCCGTGATACAAGAAAGCAGGCACAACCACCACTCTCTGCCAAGAGCACACCTGCCAGGCCTGCGCAGAGCTCTTCTTCTTCCATGGCGTCAACAGGGCACACAAGTGATATTATTTGTCGTCGTTGTAAGGGAAGAGGACATTATGCGAGAGAATGCAAATCTCAGCGTGTGATGATTGCTACTGAGGATGGTGGGTATGAGTCCGCTAGTGACTATGATGAGGAGACTTTGGCTCTTCTTACACGTGAAGAACATGGTGGAGATGATTCTGATCATGAGACGCAATACATGGCTCCTGAAGACGCTGACAGGTATGAATGTTTAGTTGCTCAACGTGTTTTGAGTGTGCAGGTCACACAAGCAGAGCAAAATCAGAGGCATAATTTGTTCCATACAAAGGGAGTTGTGAAGGAACGTTCTGTTCGCGTCATCATAGATGGAGGGAGCTATAACAACTTGGCTAGCATGGAGATGGTGGAGAAACTATCTCTCACCACAAGACCACATCCACATCCTTACTACATCCAATGGTTCAACAACAGCGGCAAGGTTAAGGTAACACGTACTGTTCGTGTGCATTTTAGTATCTCTACATATGCTGATTATGTTGATTGTGATGTGGTACCCATGCAAGCATGTTCCTTATTACTTGGTAGACCATGGCAATTTGATAAAAAAATTGTACACCATGGTAGAAACAATCAGTATACTCTTGTTCATAAGGATAAAAATATTACTTTGCTTCCTATGACTCCTGATTCCATTTTGAAAGATGACATTAATCGAGCTAATAAAGCAAAACAGGAGAAAAATAAGAGTGAAAAGCAGATTGTGGCAAAAGAATTTGAGCAAAAAATGAAACCTAATAATAAACCATCTAGTGTTGTTTCTGAAATTAAATTGAAAAGTGCATGTTTACTTGCCACAAAATCTGATATTGATGAGCTAGATTTCAACAAATCTGTTTGCTATGCTTTTGTGTGCAAAGAGGCATTATTTTTATTCGAGGACGTGCCTTCCTCTTTGCCCCCTGCTATCACTAACATTTTGCAGGAGTTCACTGATGTCTTCCCACAAGACGTGCCACCGGGATTACCACCTATTCGAGGGATTGAGCATCAAATTGATTTAATTCCCGGTGCATCGCTACCCAACCGTGCACCATACCGTACCAATCCAGAGGAGACGAAGGAGATTATGCGTCAAGTACAGGAGCTACTCGACAAAGGTTATATACGTGAATCTCTTAGTCCTTGTGCTGTTCCTATTATACTAGTGCCTAAAAAGGATGGTACGTCGCGTATGTGTGTTGATTGTAGAGGCGTTAATAATATTACTATTCGTTATCGTCATCCTATTCCTAGGCTAGATGATATGCTTGATGAATTGAGTGGCTCTACAATATTCTCCAAAGTTGATTTGCGTAGTGGATACCATCAAATTCGTATGAAATTGGGAGATGAATGGAAAACTACATTTAAAACTAAGTTTGGTTTATATGAGTGGTTAGTCATGCCTTTTGGGTTAACTAATGCACCTAGTACTTTCATGAGACTAATGAACAAAGTTTTACGTGCTTTCATTGGACGATTTGTGGTAGTCTATTTTGACGATATACTGATTTATAGCAAATCTTTGGAAGAACATTTGGAACATTTACGTGCTGTTTTTATTGCTCTACGTGATGCACGTTTGTTTGGTAACCTTGGGAAGTGCACCTTTTGCACCGACCGAGTATCTTTTCTTGGCTATGTTATTACTCCACAGGGAATTGAAGTTGATAAAGCCAAGATTGAAGCTATTGAGAGTTGGCCGCAGCCCAAAACGGTCACACAAGTGCGGAGTTTTCTTGGACTCGCTGGTTTCTATAGGCGTTTTGTGAGAGATTTTAGCACCATTGCGGCACCTCTCAACGAGCTTACAAAGAAGGATGTGCCTTTTGTTTGGGGTACCGCACAGGAAGAAGCCTTCACGGTATTGAAAGATAAGTTGACACATGCTCCTTTACTCCAACTTCCTGATTTTAATAAGACTTTTGAGCTTGAATGTGATGCTAGTGGAATTGGATTAGGAGGTGTGTTATTACAAGATGGTAAACCTGTTGCATACTTTTCTGAAAAATTCAGTGGGCCTAGTCTGAATTATTCTACTTATGATAAAGAACTATATGCTCTTGTTCGGACTTTAGAAACATGGCAACATTATTTATGGCCCAAAGAATTTATTATACATTCTGATAATGAATCTTTGAAACATATTAAAAGTCAAGCTAAACTGAATCGTAGACATGCTAAATGGGTTGAATTCATTGAAACTTTCCCTTATGTCATTAAACATAAGAAGGGTAAAGAAAATGTTATTGCTGATGCATTGTCTCGTCGCTATACTATGCTTTCACAACTTGACTTCAAAATATTTGGTTTGGAGACCATCAAAGATCAATATGTGCATGATGCTGATTTTAAAGATGTTTTGCAGAATTGTAAAGAAGGAAGAACCTGGAACAAGTTTGTCGTTAATGATGGATTTGTGTTCCGTGCTAACAAGCTATGCATTCCAGCTAGCTCTCTTCGTCTTTTGTTGTTGCAGGAGGCGCATGGAGGAGGATTAATGGGACACTTTGGCATGAAGAAGACGGAGGACGTACTTGCTACATATTTCTTTTGGCCAAAGATGAGACGGGATGTTGAGCGTTTTGTTGCTCGCTGCACTACATGTCAAAAAGCTAAGTCACGACTCAATCCTCATGGTTTATATATGCCTTTGCCTGTACCTAGTGTTTCTTGGGAGGATATATCTATGGACTTTGTTTTAGGTTTACCTCGAACAAAGAAGGGGAGGGATAGCATATTTGTTGTCGTGGATAGATTCTCAAAAATGGCACACTTTATACCATGTCATAAAAGCGATGATGGTGTTAATGTTGCTGATTTGTTCTTCCGTGGAATTATTCGTTTGCATGGTGTGCCAAATACTATTGTTTTAGATCGTGATACTAAATTTCTTAGCCACTTTTGGAGATGTTTATGGGCTAAGTTGGGGACTAAAGTGCTTTTTAGTACTACTTGTCACCCCCAAACTGATGGACAAACTGAAGTAGTCAATAGAACATTGTCTACTATGCTTAGGGCTGTTTTGAAGAATAATAAGAAAATGTGGGAAGAATGCTTGCCTCATATTGAGTTTGCTTATAATCGTTCATTGCATTCTACTACTAAGATGTGCCCTTTTGAAATTGTGTATGATTTCCTACCTCGTGCACCTATTGATTTGTTGCCTCTTCCATCTTCGGAGAAGGTTAATTTTGATGCTAAACAACGTGCTGAATTGATCTTAAAAATGCATGAGTTAACTAAGGAAAACATTGAGCGTGTGAATGCTAAATATAAACTTGCTGGAGATAAGGGTAGAAAACATGTTATGTTTGCACCTAGAGATCTTGTTTGGTTACATTTGCGTAAGGATAGATTTCCTGATTTGCGCAAATCAAAGCTAATGCCACATGCTGATGGTCCTTTTAAGGTGTTAGAGAAAATAAATGATAATGCATATAAACTTGAGCTGCCTGCAGATTTTGGGGTTAGTCCCACTTTTAACATTGCAGATTTGAAGCCTTATTTGGGTGAGGGAGATGAGCTTCCGTCGAGGACGACTTCATTTCAAGAAGGGGAGGATGATGAGGACATCAATACCATTGTTACACCCACAGCCCCTGCTGCTATACATACTGGACCAATTACTAGAGCTCGCGCACGCCAATTAAATTACCAGGTACTTTCGTTTCTTGGTAATGATTCTAATGTTCATGAGAATATGATGCTGCCTAAATTGGATACATTTGTTTTGCTTACAAATGAAGGGCCTAGCTTTGAGAAGGATGAACATTGGAGCAAGAACAAGCATGGAGATGATGGCATGCGCATGGGGGACAAGAACGGAGTTACAAGTGATGATTTCAGGACATTGAAGCCACCATAATGCGTGCATGAAGCCTTGGACGAAATATACAAGATGCTACTTCATAACTTTCGTCCAGAGGCTATTCTAGGTGCTGCGTCACCTTATTATTGGGCCAGGCCCATGTAATTTTGAAATACTTGAGTATAGGCTATTGTTAGAGTCCGTATGTGTGGGGAAACAAGATATAGGGTTGGTTTCGGACCCCTTCCCCACGGGCCACGAAATTCCCCCCTCTTCCTCCATATATACAGCCCTTAGGGCGTCGTTTAGACTTTGGGTTTTGTTTAGATTAAAAGTTTGCCATAGCTGCAACTTCGCGTACTTCGTTTGTGTTCAACGACCAGACAAAGGCGTCACAGAACCCCACCTTGATCAATAAATTTTCATCTTATATATTCGCAATATCCAGATTGCAATCTCAGTTTCTTGCTCGTTCTTCGTTTGCTCGCAGGAAACAGACCCTCGTGGTCAGGTTGATCGTGCTCCGGCGTGGTCAATAACCTCTCGGAGTTGGTTTAGCGATTGCTAAGGCGCGACGTCATCGCACGTTCGTAGTCGGATCGTCAAAGTCGACTTCCACCAAAGCGATATCCATCATCTCATCGAAAGACGGGACACCTTTGCCTCTATCAGGTACATCAGGGCTATCCCAGTGAACGTGGCATAGAGGCACCTCTCGAGTCAAAATTCATGAAAGATGGCGAGAGCAAGGTAGGGAGGTGCAATAATAAGCTTCAACCGGGTAGGCAATAGTTCGTTGACTGAAATAGAGGGTGAAAGGGGATCAGAGCAATGGGAATAGGTATTGCGTCTGATACCAAAATAGATCGATAGGAGTGTGGCTCGTGATTTACATTCGAAGCCAAGTGCGAGGAACAATTTTGGAAAACAGGGATGTACAGGAGAGTCAGGTTTCGATCCTGTGGTACTATGGGTTATGGGCCCACCATGTGGGTTCAAAAGTAGGAAGGGTGCTGACATCTTGCACGGTCTCGATAGCAAGTCATGTCAGAGGATAGCCTGTCAGTTATGTTGGCAACAACGTTGGTACCAAGGGCGAGGGACGAAGAGAACCATTTTCTTGCTCGTTGAAACGAGGCAGACCAATAGGCAAAGTTCTCGTCCATCGGTGGTTACCAGAATGTCAACAACAATAATAACACGGTCTTACTAACAAATTGTACATCGAGGTGTTTACATAAGCAGGGAACTATTACTTCTTAGATATCACAAATTATATGAAAGGTTAAACAAAACAACGGAAGGGGAAATATGATTGTTAGTTTAAGCAGAACAATAGAAAGGAAAAATGTGTTTAAAAACAATTGTAAGGAGTATTCCCTTCCCAAGGACAAGCAGAGGACAATATCCATGGAAGGATAGTTAGTAGATAACCATCTAGGTAAAGGGGCGAGGGAATTCATGTTGTTACCCATACAACAGGGTTTGGATAATCGATCATGAAACATTTAGCATTGCGCTTCCAATGTTCTTGTTGACGATCGGAGTACCACAGACATGCTTCGGGATAGCATTGACATGGTCATCAGGTAAAAGTCAGACTTTTGGATTCACAAAGGATCCCGCGGGAACTGCTAGAATAGTTCGTACAATTTCATCATGGAAAAGATGAGGATGTGGCCGATGGGTTCAGCAACAATCCATCGACATGTCAAAAGGATGTAATGCCAAAATCATATAAACAAGTTTGTGTTGGGGGGAAGGCAAGAATGTTGTCGATGATAACCCAAATCATCAAGGGGCAAGGATGGTATTTCTCATCATGAATTCGATTGATATCCTGGAAGAGCATCAGAATGTTGATGATGATCATGACACATTTATCGAGAGATTTCTTAAAGATGTAATCGATCGGCGACGACATCAAGTCAAAGAAATGATGAAGCGAAAGGTTATTGGAACCACGGGTACGACACAAAGTTGAAATCAATCTTGTTGTTCAAGATGAAATGATAGGATGCGGAAGAACGATGCAAGCTTTGCCCGTCGTCGGAAGTTGCTCCGGGCATAAGGACCATGTAGCATAGTTAAAATTAGCACGATAGTGATATAGCCAATCAGGCTAGGAATGACATGAGGTGGTATCTAACTCCCCAGCAACAAAGTACTAGGAGTGTTGTATCACCGAGCGGAATTGATTCATTGTTCGGTGGTCTCGGTTGACGACAACCCAGATGTCGTGGAGTTTCTATGACAGGGAAAAATACCACTCCATAGAAAAGTTCATAGGACATAGTACAATAGGATGATATCCTCGAGACAGTAGGGGATAATACTTGAGATAGTTCAGTATAAGGGTTGGACAAGCATATTGATTTGCAGAACAAGTGCTTTAACTTGCCCGCGAAATGGGATCAAAGAAGAACAATCATGGTCGGGACCACGATTCCAAAGTACCAAATATAGATACAAGATGAACTTATACCAAGGGGATTATTATGTTTACGAGCAACTTCCATGATAAGTTCCACATCGGGTCCATGGGCATGAACACAAAGTTCACAGGTCGACTCCCACTTCTCCAATACACAACCTTTCATTCACTTCTCACTTTGAAAATATCATCAGTGTTGAAAGTTTTACCTGGTGAAATATTAGATGAGTATGACCCGTGAAATCTTTCGGGTTCACAAAAATGGCAAAAGAATAGATTCAACCCATAGGGGTATCTTGGGAACACATGCCACAAACTCCAAGAGTAAATAACACATGCTCGGAAGGTAGAGCATGGTTGACAAATGCAGAGGATACAAATTGTCAAAGACATTATGTATCATGGGAATCACTCACAAGAATTTTGAATGTGAAGGATACTATCGGATAATAACCCGGCAATGGGCCTGGCGGTCCACAAAGGAGCTCATGTGAGTATCGGTACTCAATCAGAGGAAGAAGAATGCAAGCACATCGAATTATAGAACATCTGAATAATTTGATGCTTAGATAACAAAGGAATTATGATTTCTTAAATGAAGGATCAGAAGTAGACGCTCTGATCAAGGATGGATAAGTTGAATAGACCTAGGGGCACAATCGATGACAAATAGATTGGTCGAGAACCGGCTCATGTTCAAAATAACGTCTGAGCCAGAAAGGTAATTTATAAGGATCGATTGATGATTGCGTGCATGTGCATCACCGGCGTCAAGGTTTGCTGTCGCCGGAGTTGGCGAGGATCGAGTCGGCGATAGGGGGCACGAACGGAGGCGCGGGTGGGATCTTTCAAATGTCGGGTCGACGCCGCATCAAGTGGTGGTAATAGGCGACGTTGGGGATGCCGAAGCTGGCCGGAGCAGCGACGGGGAGCGGCGGTGGCGCTTGGGCCCCGTTCGAATCGCGGCGGGAGCGGCCTAGGTGTGCGGTTAGAGCTGCAGCTCGGTGCTGTGCGCGCCCTGGAGGGCGCCAGTGACTCGGGCGGGGGTGCGGGAGCACGCACGGCGCGCGGACGGCAACCATGGCAGGCGGCGGAGGTTGGCAACACGGTGGAGCGACTACGACTAGGCAGAGGGACAGGGGAGAGCGGGGAGAGGAGGGCGAGATCACAGTGGAGCCGTTGGGAGTGACAACGAGCTCAGGGAGGGCACGTGCTAGCCAGAATCGGCGATGAACGCCAATGATCCAAAGGTTGAAGAGGAGCGCGTTCTGGTCGGAGTAGAGGCACTCGGCTCGACCCTGATGGCGTAGGCGATGTGGACGAAGACAAGGAAGCCGGTGAGCACGTCGGGGAGGCGAACGGGGCTCGATGGCCGCGCTAAGACACGGCCATGGTGGCGGTGACGACGGGTGCTTGTGGGGGAGGAGTAAAGCGGCCGAGGGAGAGGGAGAAAAAGATCTGTGGCTGGCCAGGGTGTCCGCGGTGGTCTTCTTATCCACCCGGCGCCCTGTAGTGATGCGAGGAGGCGATGAGGCGAGCTGGTGCGACTGCGACGGCGAGCCGGTCATGGGGTGCGCGCGCGTGCGGTGGTTAGGGAAAGGCCGACTCAAATGGGTCGGGCCACACTGTTGGGTCAACTGGACCAAGTGCAGAGTGCACTTTTCTCATTTTCCTTTTTTTTACTGTATTGTCATTTTCTTTTTGTTTGCAAATTGTTTGGCTACCAAAACATTTTTTGAAACGTCCAACCTGGCCAAATAATTATGATGCAATATACTGCACTGCCACAAAAAGTTTGGGAGCAATATAATTCCATTTTGAATTTTGCACTGCATTAAAAGAGTCAAAAAGGCGATGTTGGCTCTGTTTTCAAGATGTTAGAGTCATCTAGGGACTTTAGATGATGTTGTTTCCCTGAACGTAATTCACAGTGGATTATTTACAAAAATATGAACTTTTTAGTTCCTGGATTTGGACAACTTTTATTTCACCTCATATTTGAATTTCAATTTGAGATGGAATTTTTAATGAGATATGATTCCAATGTGATCAAGCACTGTTCACTAAAATGATTAGCTTAAACATAGAGGGTTATTGTAGCATGACACCGGGGTGTTACATCTTGGTAGTGTCATGACATGATAGTGCTATTGTTTTGCATGTCAATTTATTGCCATTGGTTCAATGAGGCAATGTTTTTCGTATTGTCCATCATGAATGTGATGCTAATGTTAGAGTAATATGCTAATGTCTTTCTATACTTTCTCACTAAGCTAATGAAGGTTTCACCTTGTTCCTACTTGTGCAAACAGGGATCATGTTGTGCCAATCATACATTTTAGTGGAACTACACAAGACAATACAATGAACTGTATCCCAGCCAGTGCTTTAACTCTGCTGGATGTTCTTGATAATATTTTGATATAATCTCACCACTGGTAAACAAGAGTGATTTCAACCATACATTTGAAGTGCACAAAAATATATACTATTGAGTGATTCCAGTGAGTGCTTTATCATCTCTTCTGGGACTACATGGATAAGCTTTTTGCTCAGGTTGGTACCGGCCTAAGGCCTTCATCCAAATTAGTTTGCTGTCATCTCTATTTGTATCGTGCTACTGTCATGAGAAACTCCTTTATCTTTGCACGTTAAAGTTTTGCAACCTATGATACATGGCAATGCTTTGAGTGCTGAGGTAATTGGCACTGATAAAATAAACTAATACCTCTCTTTAAGCAAGACTACTATGTTGCTAACTTTACCCATTAAGATAATGAGGGTGCTTCTATTTGCTAGTGTTTGTTTCATCAACTAGTCCCACTATTACAGTAATCTCACTCTCTCAATATATGTGCCAACAGGGATGCTCGATTTTGGTGGAACCGCACAAAAACTTTGGGTGCTTCATTGCCTCGACTACTTCCTTCCTTTCCTGTCAGTCGCTTATCTCATCTTGCTTCCTTCCTTTCCTGTCATTCACTTCGCTTATCTCGGCTTCGAGTCAAAGGAAATAGTAATTGATATGCCACCTCACACAGGTTGGTACCGGGCTTTATCCGGATTACTGTGCTTGTCATATGTATTGGCAATTTGGTATTGTGCTACTGTTTGCCGATTTCATAAAGGAGTAACTTGGAGCCTTAACTTGCAGGCAAATCATTACATTGGGCGATTTCAGTAGAACTGTACAAAAAGATCAGATGGACAGATACTTATGCTGCTGCTATGTACTCCAAAGTTCACTTAGACAAGCATAAATGTTGACAAGAAGAAGTGCCTAGCTATATTCATTCGAGTATCAACCGGCGTCAACCAGTTGTCAAACTCCAAGTATTAGGGGAGTGAACGCCAAAAATACTGCTTGGCGCATAGCCCAGAAAAACACAGTCTAGTCTTTGGTCCCAACTAGTGCCTTTTGGTTATCGGCACATATGGTAGTGAACTGTATGTCATGGAGTCTAAAGATTCGAGACAAGTTGGTTGACGCGTATATTCATCTGCCACTTAATTAGTCTGCACATCAGGGATGCTCCATTTCAGTTGAACTGCACAAAAAATTTGGGTGGTTCATTTTCTCAACCGCCTCCTTTCTTGTCAGCAATGTAGAATTTTGGCGAGCTACAGGGCAAAGATGAAAGTAGTGGCCAAGTTGCTCAAACCTCCCTCGGCACGAGGCCACTATTTCGAGGATAAACCTACAAGGAAAATTCAGATTGTGTGTGCTGCCTCTTAAGTACTCAAATGTTTACTCATACAAGCATTAATTTTAGCAAGAAGTACCTTTGACTGAACACCATTTACCAGTCTGTACCCTAGGTAATTAAAGTTTGTCCATGGATGATATTGGCTGTGATCTCAATCATTTGGATGCATAAACATAGTGAACATGTGTATATCTGAATCTTTTTTGTGAATTATCTATGAATATTGTCTTGTGATCTATCAATCATTTGGGTGCATAGACATGCTGAACTTGTGTATATATGAATCTTTTGAGTTGTTGATTGTGAATGTTGGCTATGAATATGAACGTGTCCTATGAACCTGAGTTTGATACGAATGTTTACCTTTTCTGTTGTACTTGTGTGTGAACTTGTTAGTATGTCTAATGTGGGATTTGTGACGTGTGGGTGTCAACGGCACACCTTCTTCCCGAGAAGAATTGCACCTGCTTTGTTAGGGTAGCAATGGGGCATCAACTTTTTTGATCTTTTTGCTCTATCTTCCCCCTCCCCCACTCAACCCCTGCCGTAATCTTTTCGGCCTCAAAACAAACATAGTACTGCATTGTTTTTGGGGCTTGATGAAAAATCGAGCGCTGCTTTCTGTAGGTTGGCCCACCGAACAAATGGGCTGCTGGTCCACCACTGACTGGGAGGCTAAAAATACAAGTTGTATGGTGCAGAGGCAAGTAAAAAAACGCCATCGAGAGCCATCCACTGGAAAAAATCGCGTCAGATGTGCTTCTTCAGTCGTGCTGCCGGCCCCCTCTTTAATCCAGTTAGCTCCATTCTCCAACCGGCAGCACGGGACGGAAATTTATTTCCCCTCGTGCCTGTCGGGAGATTGAAGAAGCGCGACATCGAATCCAACACCGGGGATGGCTGCTTATCCAAGTGATTTTCAGATAAGAAATTGTATGTTTCAGAGGCAGAGCATTTAAATCAATAGGCACTTATCAAACATGGATAACAGAATGTTGGAAATTTTTATTCATGGTAAAAAATGGAACCAACAACATGTTAACATCATGCTGATCAACATTCTTGTATAGCACATCTTCATATGATGCAAAGCCAAAAAGTTATTCTATTTCAAAATGGCAAGACAAAGTTGAGTGTGCGAAAAACTGGGTAAACTAGGGACGAAATTTTGGCAAGTGTTAGATATTTTTCTACTGCACCAGTTGGAATCGAACCCGGGCAGTACAGGTTTCGGGTGAGAGGGCTGCAGCAACCAGGCTATTGCGGTATGTTCGAAAGAATAAAGGCGTCTTCCCCGGCTCCGGTTCTTTCCCGTTCGTGTGCGCTCGCCGGGGCGCCGCCGTATGTCGTTGTCAACATGCTCAACAAACGATAGGCTGTACGCCGAGAGACTGACAGTGGGGACCCACCAGGTCCAAGCCGTATGCAAGCAAGTGCCCCATTGGAAAAAAGCTTCCTCCTAGTTGTATACTGACGTTGGGGCCCACGGGTTTGTCAACCTTAGTCAATAAACGAAATAAATTTCCAACGATGACTGTCATCTGGGAGCTTTTTTTTCCAGGGGTACCGGGGATCTTTTTGTTATTGTTGTTGTTGTTGTTGTTGTTGTTGTTCTTGTTGTTGTTGTTGTTGTGTTGTTGTTGTTGTTGTTGTTGTTGTTGTTGTTGTTGTGACAAAGGGGTATCAGGAATCTAGCTGGTATCATTTTTTTCCAGAACGCGAACAAGTATCAGTTAGGCCTAGGTTTTGTTTTTTAACATGCGTAGCCCACGACATAGGGAGACAGTGGTTCCAATTTATTTTCTGAGGTCCATACCGGCCTATGGGCCTCCCAGCGTAGGTTTTACTTTTTCTTAAAGATCGGCAGCCGAATGTATTTTTTTTATAAAACACAGATCTTTATTCTATTTATCTATATATAAGAATAATAATAATGTGTCCAATTTATGTTTTCCCTTCTAACCACATTATATATATTTATATTAGCACTATAATCATATATTTAATAGAGACTTATATATACATTATAAAAACACCCCATCTATTATTAACTTATAAAAGTAAATGTTTAACAGAAGTTGGCAAGGAAAATCCTGGTTCTTTTTTACTCACATGCAAGGAAAATCCTGGTGATTGCGTACAAAAGCTTGTGAAGATTTTAAGGACCAATGTAATAATAACGCGCTCATTTTTTGTTTTGAGCAATAACTCGCTAATTTGCTAATTTTATATATACAAAAGTGTCGCTCCGGTTTATTTTTTGACATTAATTGCTCCTTCTAACCTAACGTTATATATAGAACGAGCCCAACTAATTCGTGTATTTCAAGAAAGTGCAAATGGGCTGGGATTTCTTAGAAAATATTAAATGGGTTGCATTGACGCGAAATTATTTCTTCACCCAGCCCAGCAAATGGACTGTAAATTCTAGAAAACATGGGTTAAATATATGCCACAGTTTTGCAGGCTGACATGTGGGCCAATAGGTCGAAGCCCACGCAAGGCGTTGTCAACTTGGTCAACAAATTAATATGACATCCACAACCATTGGATTTATATCCAACGGCCAACATGCACCTTCAATCTCTCGTCTTCTTCCTCGAGCGTCGCCGGGACCGCCTGCTTCGGCCTCCTGTCGCTAGCGGCTCTGCTTAGCACGCATCGGTCACTCTGCAACGATGAACCGTGGCTGAATAAGTAGCGGCACATGTCATAGTAGAGCCCCCACGTAGCAGTCCAGGTTGTCATGTCTAAACCGTGTACACGTACATATAGCCACACACGAAAAAATACGGCTAGATGCGTACATATGGGCGGTGTCTCGAATGCCTACTCGTGCATACGTACGGCCAGGGCTCGTGTACATGAGAGGCAGCGACGGCGTCCTGTTGATCGGTAGCGAACCGGCTTGGTCGGAATGGAGAAACTGCGTCGTTGTGTTCATCGGGAGGCAACGAAATGCGTCGTGTTCATCGGGAGCCAACCAGCTTGGATGGAACAGCCGATCGAAACGAGGCCTGGTGTACCGCAGAACAGAGGAAACAACCTTGTGTTCGACTGCCTACGGTCAAAACGGAATCCTGTTCTCCGGGAGGGGTGTCGCGACCACAAAACGGAGGAAAAGTACTTCTCTTCGACCTCCTATGGTTGAAACGGGGTCGAGTTGATTGGGAGGGGTGTGGCGTATCGCAAAACGGAGAAACAGACTTGTGTTGTAGCGCTATGGTCGAAACGTGGGTCCTGTTCATCGGGAGGGGTGTGCCGTACCACAAAACGGGACTCCACGGGCTACTGTTCATCTCCACCATCAACCTCCTCCAGCATCCACCAGTGACTGTTCATCCACGGGCTCCTATTCAACCAGCCTCCACCGCTCCTCCATCGGCTACTGTTCAACCAGCCCTCTCCATGGGCTCCTATTCTCGATCGGGGTCCTGTTCATCCAGCGGCAATGGCCTCTACTACCACGGGGTCCTGTTCATCCAACCCCCCACCGGGAACTGTTCATCCAACCCCCCACCGGGAATTGTTCATCCAACCCCCCACCGGGAACTGTTCACCGAACCCCCAATAATGCTCACTGTTCATCCAGAGGCAGCAAGTTCGATCGGCTTCAGTTAGCAGCAGTAGCGAAGGAATCGCTCGATCGGGTTCAGTTAACAGCTAGGGATCAATCGATCGCTCGGGTTCAGTAACGCGTAGTCTGCAGTGCAATCGCTTGGGTTCAGTAGGCGAATGCCTCGCTCGGGTTCAGTTAGAGCCCAACGCCTCGCACCCACGCGCGTACGTGTACGAGAGAAAGGCGCCTGGCTCGGCCCTGACCACCCAGCCTAACCGGGAACTACCCGATATTTTCCTCGCCCTCGCTTCTACCACGGTTTTTCTGTCATGGACGGCCGAAAGAATGTCATGCAGCCGCGTCTCCAGCCCGCCCACGATGAAAAGCCCATTTTCTGTAATGATTTTTTGTCATAGAAGTAGGAGCCCACCACATCTATGATGATACCGGGTTTTGTCACAATTATTGTCATAGAAGTGTCACAAGCATGAGAGAAAAAAATTCGTCCGGCCCAAAATGTCGTGGATGCGTCTTTTTTTGTAGTGTTCCTTGCAGGGGGAATCCGCTAGCCCAAAATGGACTCCGGTAAGCCTCTCCCGATAGAGCCTCTCAGGGCTCCTGGTAGGGACCCTTCCGAAAACAACTCCCCATCGATTGTCGGGCTACGCCCTCCTGCCAGGCCAGTGGTCCCCGCGGTCGAGGAACGCACTCCGGCAGATGAGGAGGTGTCGCTAGTTCTTGTTGCCAAGCCCTAGACTCCAACTTGGGCAAGGCACGTAGTCCATTTCCTCCAAACTAGAGAACTTCTCCATGAGCAAGAGGAAGCTGAAAGAGTAGCCCGGAGGGCCAGTATGTATCAGTTTGTCGATGATACTCTATACAGAAGAAGGCCAAATGTGTGAAATTGAAGTGCGTTTGCCGGGAAGAAGGAAAGGAGCTGCTGGTGGAAATACACAAAGGCATGTGTGGCTCCCACATGGGATCAAGGGCATTAGTTGGGAAAGCATTTCCGCAAGGATTCTATTGGCTCACAGCCCTCCAAGATGCGGTCGAGCTAGTCACCAAGTGTGAAGCCTGCTAGTTCCATTCCAAGAACATCCATTTGCCTGCACAAGCTCTTCAGACAATCCCTTTTTCATGGTTGTTTTTGGTCTGGGGGCTCGATATCCTCGGCCCTTTCCCCTGAGCTGCCGAGGGCTTTGAATTCTTGTTCGTTGGCATCGACAAGTTTACAAAGTGGCCGGAAGTAGATGCCGTGAGAAAGGTGAGTGCTCAGTCAGCTATCAAGTTCTTCAAAGGATTGGTGTGCCGCTTCGGGGTCCCTACCCAGATCATCACCGACAATGGCACCCAGTTCATGAGTCGCGCCTTCATGCAATACGTTCATGCCCTCGGAAGCAAGATCTCATTTGCCTCTATTGCAAATCCTAGAAGCAATGAACAAACTGAGAGGGCGAACGCTGAGTTGCGAGGACTCAAGACAAGAACATTTGATACGCTACAGAAGTGCGGCAGGCGATGGATCGAGGAGCTACCGGTAGTTCTTTGGTCCCTCAGAACGACACCAAATCGAGCTACCGGGCAGACTCCCTTCTCCCTAGTTTACATGGCAGAAGCAGTTATCCCCAAGGAACTCATTTACGGGTCGCCTCGAGTGCTTGCCTACGATGAAGTAGCGCAGCATCAGCACTGGCGTGACGACGCTGTGTTTCTCGAGGAGAACTGTATCCGGGCTGCCACACGTGTTGCATGCTACCAGCAAGCCCTGCACCGCTATCAGAGCCGCAGGGTTCATGCCCGGTGTTTTGAGGAAGGCGACCTTGTCCTTAGGCGTGTTCAGTCCGCCAAGGGTGCAAACAAGTTGACGCCAAAGTGGAAAGGCCCTTACCAGGTAGTACGAGTCACCAGACCTCGCGCAGTCCGTCTCGAGACCAGAGATGGTATTCAATTGCAAAACTCATGGAATATTGAGCATCTCCGCAAGTTCTACCTGTAAGGCGCGGCTGTCGGGCCCTGCCCGGCAGCCACCCTTTTGTACAGGCCTTGCCTCAGTTGCATGTAACCCCTTGTACAATGCCAGGCGCAGACCCTGAGCAACAGAGAAATAAATGAAGCCTGGGGGCCTCAACAAGTTGCGTGCATGCATAAGCATTTCATGAGCATCACTTGTTCATGTAGATAAGATCGCATCTGGCATCATTTCCATCTGCATAAAATTGCATGTTCCTGCCGAAAACATGGCTTCCAAGGGAAACTGGAAAGA
Source organism: Triticum aestivum (assembly GCF_018294505.1). NCBI lineage: Eukaryota > Viridiplantae > Streptophyta > Magnoliopsida > Poales > Poaceae > Triticum > Triticum aestivum. Next base: position 181,565,964 of record NC_057808.1, read on the forward strand.
TGAGCCAACACTGCGATCTTCGGTAGGCCAACAAACAGATATGTTCTATCTCTTGTCCATACGTATTCTATAAGCAAAGAATTGTGCATAAGAGAACCTCGCCGCTTCTTGAAACTTAGGTCCTCCCATCCCTTGACTCGAACATTGCTTCGGTTAGGATGATCGCACTAGCCTTTGATAAAAAAATTGGCGGGGGGCTGGTCCGTCGTCACAATTTGTGCCCGGTAGGCTTAACTCCCCGGCAACAAAATAGAGGGTACCGGTAGGATAGCCTACCGGGGGAAACTCGTTTATTTAAATATATAGAGGCACTCCACCGCTGCATGGACATATACATGCACGAGTCCCCGACAAGGTTCATCTTTTTCATTAATATGCTGATCAAACAAGTACATACCTTACATTGCACAAACATGGATTCAAGAGATTACATTGTCTAAACTAAAAGTTGGCAAGTGCCTACATATTTAAGATTAAAAAATATACGATGCCTGTCATGCCTTCACTTTTTTCTCTCCTTCTTTGAAACTATAGGAAGAGACGAACAAGGTGGAGGGAAGGCCGGGCTGGGATTTGGCGCCTCCCTCAACGGGTAACCGCCGCCCTCCTCCACCAATTCAAGAAGACCGGGCCCCTACCTTGATGCTCTCCCGCACCACGCGCCTCCGTTACCCGCCCCACGTGATGCATGCAACATACGTGGCTGAGGATAAGGGCGTGGTGGGAAGAGTGAATTGGCAGTTACTCCCCCGTGCATTAAAGTCATTGATGGGCCATTACAAGAGTGGCCCCACCGCAATGGGCTTTACGCGACGCACGGGAAAACCGCAAATTGGCTCGGACTCAAGTTAATGAAGAAGCAAAAAAGATCTCAAGAGGCCAGCCACTTCCATGCCCCTGCCCATGCACTGGTTAGGGCCTACTCTGACGACGCCCGGCAGCGCGTTCGGGCCAGGCCCGGGGGCTCCTGTCGGTGCAACAAACCCTGGGTCCGTTGCCCAGACTGTGCATAGACACGAGAACAAGATCACAGCACCGAGGTCAGAATGAATCACTAGGGGTCAGTTCTTCGAAGGACTAGCATGCAGCACAAGAGGACAAAGATGAGCCAGAGAAGCAAGATAGAGATAAGGGAAAAACCTCCCTTGCCGGGCAGGCGAGCCTGGCAAGGATGGGGTTACCCCCGGAAGCAAGCCTTCGAGTCGTCCCGGCAGGCCTGCCGGGGCTTACAGAGGCAAAACCACTCCACCACACCACCTCATCATGACGCACATCGTCGATCAGTGCGGTGTCAAGCTCCTAAGTGACTAAGTGGCTGTTATTCGCCACCTGGCAGCCACTTCCTATAGAAAATACCTCCAAGCAACACCCGTCCTGAGACGTGTCAAGCAAGCTGGCGCAAAGCTGGGAAAATAGCCCGGCAGGGCCTGCCGGGCGATCTGTGATGTGACATTGAGCGGCGCATTTAATGCGCTCTGTCTGCCTACAAAATTATGTATGATAGCACTGTTTGCTATCTAATCAGTGCATAATGACTGATTTTCCACTGTGGTGACCCCTTGATCTATAATAGGAGGCCTAAGGCAACTGTACAAAGGGTTGGCTAATCCACACGCACACACACTCGTACGCGCGTAGCCGTTCTCGCCCCAAGGCGACCCTACCGGGCAAACGTGTTGCGCTCACCACCATATTTTCCACCATTAATCCACCAAAGCAGGAGTAGGGTTTTACGCCTCACGGCGGCCCAAACTTGGGTAAAAACTGCCTACGTGATCTCTGCCAAGCTGTTCCACGCTTCTCCGCTCTTTGTGCAACGTGCCATCCCCTCGCCGAACTAGAAAGGGACTCTTGGTCCCATAGGTGGCTGTGGTTTCCCATGACAAACACCTTCGAGAGACTGAGCCAGCATGAAACGGTAAGGTTGCGCTTGGGAGTTCTGGATTGTTTCACACCTATATTAAGATACAAGTGTAATTTTCTCGTCACCGAAAACAACGCGTAAAATTTAAAGTGTAGGCGTAATGAAAGACGGCCCAAGGTCTGTATCAAAAACCAGTGATTTACGCGTGTAATTTGAGAGACCAGTATATATTTTACCAGTCGAAAACGACCAACCAAGAGCTTCGCCCAAGACCATCTGCTTTTATTTACAAGCGTCAGTTTTACAAGAGGTTTTGGTTGGAAACGACGATCCAATCAAGGCCTAAGATGATGAGTTGGGCGGAAGATCATATGGTTTCACCTCTAACCTACCGGAGTTGTCGTAAAATCTATGAATGAAACATAAGACGATGAACTTCTTAAGCACAGAAACAACAAAAGAGGATGATCTTCTTAACATGCAAATCACTAGCATTAGATCAACATGCAAAACAATATGAAGCATTATTCTGAGGAGGCACGGTGAACAGCTCATGATGTCGCATGCCACAGCATTCCAAGCTCAACTTTGCAATCAAACTCACAAGGCCTAGCATTTCATAGGCAACATTCATAACAAACTCTTAAAATACCTTACATAAGTCAACATTCATGTGACTATGCATCTCATCTCATTAGAGTAAATATTTACTTCTAAGCTGAATACACAAAAAGGAAAAAAATGGTTAATGCTCCTCACAGCAAAGGGCGTCCCATTCCAAAATATCAAATGAATGTCTTCTGGCTAACATCCATGAGCAAAATTTGACAAGGTTTTCCAATTCCAAAATATTAAATGAATGTATTCTTGCTAACATCAATGATTAAACTTTGACAAGCTTTTCCCATTCAAAATATGTAATTCCTACGATTGGGGAACGGCCAGGGTTTGTCAGCAGTTTGCACATTGAAATGGCACATGGAGCCGGATTAACCAACGTATCTTTTTGTGATAGCCTGGCTTATTAGGGATGATAGACTACTCATATCAATAAGGAATTCCTTCTTTTCCGGAAGCACATTCGGACAGAACTCCAAAGTTAAGCGTGCTCAGCTTGGAGTAATTTCAGGATGGTGTCGGTGCAACAAACCCTGGGTCTGTTGCGCAGACTGTGCACAGACACGGGATAAGGTCAAGTCACCAGCCCAAGTAAGAGTATAAGATACCAAGAGCTTTGAAGAACCAACATGAAGATCAAGATGGCCGAAGTCGAACCAGAAAAGGAAGACACCATCAGGAGAAAAGCATCCCTTGCCGGGCAAGTGAGGTCGACAAGGACGGGACCACCCCCAGAAGAAGGCATCCGAGGCCTCCCGGCAGAGCCTGCCGTGGCTCATGGAGGCAAAATCACCTCACGTACTACTCCGCCACGACCCACGTCGTCAATCAGTGCGGTGTCAAGCCGCAAAGTGACTTAGTGGCAGCCATTCGCCACATGGCAGATTTTCTCTACAAAAGACACCTACAGACGACACCCGTCCTGCGATGTGTCAAGCGAGCAGGCGTGGAGCTGGCAAGACAGCCCGGCAAGGCTTGCCGGGCAACCAATGATGTGACGTTGAGCGGTGCATTTAATGCGCACTGTCAGCCTGCAGAGTTAGGTATGATAGCGTTGTTTGCTATCTTATCAGTGCATAATGACTACTTTGCCATTGTCGTAACCCCTTAACCTATAAAAGGAGGCCCATGGAAACCATAGAAAGGGTTAGAAGGTTGGACAACTCACACCCCTGTACGCACATGGTCACTGCCGCCCCTGCCGGGCAAGTGTACCGGCACGGGTATGCGTCGGTGCTATACAAACGGTTTTAACCCCTTTCCGCGACAGCATTTGGAACCGTCACCAAGTGAGTGTGGGAGATAGGGGGTCCTTCCCACCCAGAAATCATCGGGCATAGGCCCTCCTGGGACACAGGCTGGGGCCGTGTGCGATCAGGTGAGGCATCGAAACACAATCATTTCCGAGGTATGTACATCCCACACGGTGAATCCCAGAAAAACTTTTCCGTAGGTATGTATATCACACATAGTCAATCCAAGGAATATGTTTCCGTTCTTTTGTACATCCCACACAGTCAATCCAGGGAAAACATTTCCATTCTTACGTACATCCCACACAGTCAATCCAGGGAAAATGTTTCTATTCGTATGTACATCCCACACATTTTTATGTGTAGGATCATGTGTGACAAGCATATAATCACACACATTCGCTTTTCCCAAACCGTATGCGATAACTAATTAAGAAGATTAGCTAATCGTCGTACGAGTGTCGGACAGGATTACGAAATGTCGGACTGTCGTAACATCGTCATACACGACAACTATCGCACACGCTATTCTGTTGTACAACGTTTATGATGCATACTTCATCAGAAAGTTCATGGTTGCAAATCGTGTATGATAAGGCACCTAACACAATCGTTTAGTTTGCCCGCACCGTTTGTGATATTGTCTGACAACGCACACGCTTTGCAAATGGCAACCGTGTGCATGCTTACACACGTTTCCTCTCTCTGAACCGTCTCGGATTATGGTGTATATCGCAAATGTTTGTGTTTTATCAACCGTGTGTGCCGTAACGACCTGAAGAGCGTAATTTCACCGTAATTTAATTGCTGCTATTTCAAATTGTACTGAATTTTAATTTGAATTTGAATGTATGCTACAGCTTTATTCATATCCATCAGGTTCAAACAACCAATGCATTATTTAATTCATAGGTACATATGTTCAAGAATTACATAAGAACCAAATAAAGAATGATGAACCACAGTTGTATACTTGTACTATTAAAGCCGGTAAGGAAAGAGGCGAAATACATTCTGGTTGCTGAACAAGGTGAAGCGGAATGCCCATATTGTGCCCTCCTCCATGCAAAAGGCACACACGACTTTAGTCCAACCCCTTGTGATGGCCAACTGCCCATCCTTCACGGTGTTCATGAAAACATCTAGATAGTCATTGTGTTCTGCTAGAAATACTTTAACCTTTGCATGCCCACCAATCATCTAGTTTGATAGGTAATCTTGAGTAAAATGCTTTGACAACTACTGCAAAGGAAAAAGATTCAGACATTGTCATCTAACACAACTCATTATGGGCAGCAAAAAGAAGGTTGCGGAGTTCTTACTTACCATCCTGCAGTTTGCTGTTGTCTTGGATAAAGTGTAAACAAATAGTTTAATTGCCATCTTTGGACCCATTTTACTAACAATCTTTATCAGCTTCCTCACTTAATGCTGGTTCATAGATATCTCATTGCCCCATACATAGAAAGGGTCGAAGCACAGATCTTTACCAATGGCATATGTACCTAAAAGCACCAAGGTTCATCGATATCTCATTGCCCCATAAGCCATGGGATGAAACTAACCTCGATGGAAAACATCAGTCGTTCCCAAAATTGTCATGTGTAGGTACATGGAGAAGCATGTTAAGCACAACAGGCTAAACATCAACCAATATTATCCATGGCAGACAAGATAATCTCTAAAAGATAGCTTTAGTGTGTAGGTTTAAGCACGCTAGTAAAGCAAAACAAGTGGAAAGGTGTGTTAACTACAACAGGCCTAAGATTTAACAACAGGCAAACATAGTCACTCAAACTGGTATTGTGCCGGTCTAAGTACATTGGTTATTGTTAAAAAGAAATGGAAAGTCGTGTTAACTACAAGATGGAGTAACCAAATGTAGTCATTCATAGTGGTATTGTTGAAACTGGTAGTGATGAAATTGAACTGCACAGTTCATACTTGCACATATAGAACATCACGTTGTGAATAACTGGAATAAACAAGGCATACTATGAACAACCAAAGATAGAATTTGAAATTGGACATATGCTAACTACAAACAACCGAACAATGAAAAAACTTTAGAAGAGGCATATGCTAGCTATAACAGGCTTAACAACAAGCAAATATATGCATTCCTATCGGTATGTTTAAAACTGGATTGATGAAATGTACTGCACAGTAAATAATTGCACATATATAGCATCACATTGTGAACAACTGAAATAAACAATGCATACTGCAAATAACCAGGTATAGCAATTAACTACAAAAGGGACTCGACAAAACAAATCACGGGTTTCCCCTTGTGAAGAGGCACGGCAAAACAAATCATGGGTTTCCTCACTTGTCACAGATAGGCTCGTTCCCATGGGAAGAGCAGGGACCCTAGATGCAATCCATGTTGTCACAGATGGGCTCCTTCCCCTTGGAAGAGCACGACTGTAGGGTGCCCGCCCTGATGTCGCAGACGGGCACTTTCCCCTTGGAAGAGCAGATGGGATCTTTCCTCTTGGAAGAGCCGGAGAGGGTGCCCTCCTCGTGGTCACCGTCAATGAGGTGTGACTTGGAAGCTGTGGATCCCAAGCCAGCGTCGCAGAACATGTCCTTCAGAAATGACAAAAGGGGATCGACGGTGATGTAGGATGGAAAATTGTTGACAGCGAGCCAGAGGAGATCAGCGGCAGGGCCATGAATGAGATAGACGGCGGTTGAACCCGAGGGGTTGGGGGTGGGCCACTTAACCTGTGACATAGCCCGCCTCAGGCCGTCGCTGTCGATGAGCTCGATGTCGTAGCCGCCGGCCGAGACATGCCCGCATACTCTAGCCCACTGCTTGAGTGTCTGCCGCTAGTAATGGTCGTCAGCTTCCTCGGCGACGTCGGGCGAAGAGACTGCGATACACCTCTTTTGGGCTAGTCGCTCCTCGAGCTCCACGGGAAGCGTAGCCGGGCTTAGGCTGCGACGCTCTGGACTGGCGGGATGGGGATGGGAATCTATGTGAAAGGGGGCATTTGGCATGCATCATCTAAGAAACTCGGGGCGGCCTGGGTATAGAGATTAGTTGATAAGCTGCACGGGCAAACCGGCAGATGTTGACAAGGGAGGCCTTGCATCGGTGGCGGCAGCGGCGGGGGGACCTTGCTAGGGTATCGAGCGAGGGAGGGTGTGTGTGTGTGTGTGGAGGGGTGTTTGAGGAAATGACGCGGGTACTGAAAATTTTACTACGCAGGAGTCAAACGCGGGAGTGAAATGCTGGGGCTATTGAAAATTTTGATGATGGTGCATCGCACACGGTCCAGAGATAACAACCGTGTGTTATGAAACAGAAAAATCCTTGAACCCGGCAGATATTTTCAAGGGATGCAGGCGGGATTGGGAACAAGAAAGCTCGCACACGGTCTGGAGATAACTACCGTGTGTTATGAAACAGAAAAACCCTCGAGCCGAGCAGATATTTTCAAGGGATGCAGGCGGGATTGGGAGCAAGAAACGTCGCACACGGTCCGAAGATAACAATCGTGTGTTATGAAACAGAAAAACCCTCGAGGCGGGCAGATATTTTCTAGGGATGCAGGCGGGATTGGGGACAAGAAACATCCCACACGGTCGAAACACAATAACCGTGTGTTATCAAATAGAAAAAATCTGCATGCGGGTAGATATTTTTGAGAGGGGAAGCCTCGTGGAGCCCAATGTACTATGCGGATGTGTGCGTGACAGGGGCACCGGCGTGGCACACAGTTAGTTTGAGTGAACCATGTCTGTTGTGTCATCCGACTTGTCTAATGTTCATAAATTTGGTGAAAAATGACGCGCGAGAGGGTCATAACACGAACACACTTGCATGTGGACCATATTTATGTATGAAAAGGGTGGTTTGATTTTCAAGTACCAAATGCAACTTCGATGTGGCACCTATCTCGCAAAGTGCACTGTATTGCTTGCCCCCACCCCCTCGTGTCGGCACGAAGGGGATCCTAAGCTATGAATGCATGCCCCCTCCCCCCAACCGAGGTTCACCTAGCAAAGTGCGAAGTAGCTAGCAGCCCCTCCCTCGTGTCGGCACGAAGGGAATCCTAATCTATGAATGCATGCCCCCCCAACCGAGGTTCACCTAGCAAAGTGCAAAGTAGCTAGAACCCCCCTCCCTCGTGTCGGCACGAAGGGAATCCTGGCTCAAGGAGGCACTAGACTACATTTCCCCATAAGAGAGGCTACCAAGGATAAACAACTAGATTGTCGGATCCCACACATACCAAGCATTTCAATCATACACACAATATGCTCGATATGTGCAAATACAACATGGCATCACAACAAAACTCTACAACTCAAAGTACTTTATTTAAAGGGCTCCGGAGAGCCTTACATAACTTGTTCATACAGATAGGGGTCACATGACCCAACACTCAAGTCATACAATCATACAAGCACATGCGGAAGCAAACTGTCTGGGTATAGACGCTAGAAAGAAAGAGGGCTTGACGAAGCCTGTCTATCTACGTAGGCCCTTCACAAGCCTAGATCACCACCTGGGTGGCAAGTCACTCCTCGTCGTCGAGTTCTACGTAGAACCCATCAGAAGGGGCGGTGTTGTCGTCTGAAAACAGTAATTAAAGCAACATGAGTACAAAGGTACTCAGCAAGTCTTACAACAGATCCTACTATACATGTTCATTCTCAAGAAGGTAGTGGAGTTATTGCAGCAAGCCAGCTTTGACTCTTGGCTAAGCTATCCTACGAGACACCACTTGTGAAATAGTTTTCGCACACGAGTCCACTAATCACCATCTCAATACCCCACCGTGGATCCTCCCTCGTCATCCCACGAGAGGGCCATCCGCGGTACTCACACTTATCTTGAGGCTTTTAGTAGTATCCATTTACTTGTCTATGAACTGCATAAGCGACCAAGTAGTCCTTTACCGCGGACGCGGCTATTCGAATAGTTTTATACCCTGCAGGGGTGTACTTCGTCACACACGCTCTCACCACTTATCGTCGCAACACGACGTGTACTCGGCAACCTTCAAGCGGAAGCCCAACGTGGGTGTCGGCCACAGCCTACCTAAACACTCGAGTCTCTAGTACAGGTTTATCGCCTATTTAGGTTCCATCCGCAGGGAGTCCGGCCGAGGTTTCCACATACGGCCCCAAACGATGTGTGCAGGGTTCCCGGACACCAAACGGGCGACTCGGTACACCGTGCCACGAGCCTACCGCATCACAGCCCACCCCTTGGTCAGCGCTGTCCACGGCCTCCAGCTTACTACAAACACCAGAAACTACGTGCAACTCCTGGACAGAGGACAAGGGTGATTAAGAAGCCGAGGGGGTCCATTGGTTTCGGGCCCAATGCGTGGTAGTAGCTGAATCTTAAATCACGCATACAGATCTCAGTTCTTAGGGACGGTCTCAATGAAACAACCCACCATGTACTCCTACATGGCCTCCCATCGATACCTTTACCAAATTGTATTCAACACCTCACTCTCATTACCGACACACACTTTCACTCTAGTTCATCACCCTGATGAGCCAGACCTGACACGACTCTAAGCGTAGCAAGCATAGCATTGTAGGAACACAACATGGCTCAATCAACTCCTACACATGCTAGTGGGTTTCATCTAGTTACTGTGGCAATGACAGGTCATGCAAAGGAAAGTGGGTTCAACTACCGCAACACACAGCAGTTTGAATCGCGTTGTCTTAATGCAGTAAATGAGAGCAGGGCGAGAAGATGGGTTTGTATCGAAATGATCAACGGGTTGCTTGCCTCACGGAGTGGTGGTGGGATACTGCCCTTCAGTTGGATACTCGTGAATATCCTCGGAGGCAGAACCTACCACAATGAACACATCGAAGCACAATCAACACCAAGCAAGTGCAACAATATGATGCATGCATGAGACATGGCAAAATGGATGTATTGGGCTAATGCAACTAGGACCAGATGGGTTTGGACTATTTTGAATCAAAGATTCAAACTCCAAGTTCATATGTGGCCTCTTTTAGTGTTTTATCTTGTTCTACATTAAACAGTAGGTTAACTTGCTTAAACATGCATGAAACCAGTACAGATGGATAGAATGGATTTTTCTGATCATTTTTCATATATAAATCTTTTCATTCTGAGCTATAGATTATTTTCTATGATTTTTTGAAGTTTGTGATAATTTCTGGAATTTCCAATATAAGAATAATTGCAGTAATTAAATTGCTTAATGCGTCAGCAGTGTGTCATGATGACGTCAGTGGTCAACGGGGTCGTCCAGGTCAAACCTGACGTGTGGGTCCCCTGTGTCAGTGTCACGGTTAGGTAATTAACTAATTAGGATTAATTTTAAACTCTAACTCAGATTATTTAGCAGGCGGGCCCCACTTGTCAGTGACTCTGGGGGTCAACCCGTGGTCAAACCACGCTGACTCGCTGGCGACGTCCAGACGCGGCGGTGGAGTGCGGGATTCCTCCTCCGGCGACCAAATGGACGGCGGAGAGTACCTACGTGTAACTGGGAGCAAACCGCATCGACTGGTGGTGGTGGAGCTCGGGGTCGCCGGAATCGACGCCGGCGACGAGCCGTGCGGCTGCCGGGGTACGGGCGTAGTCGAACCCGTTGCGAGAGAGCATGGCGAGGGGCTTGCGATGGTGCTACGGGCTCCTGGCGATGCAGTGGAGCTAACGGCCACGGTGGTGCGACCGTTGGATGGCCGGAGCCTCGTCGGTGACGAGCTCGTGCGGCGGCGCATACGGGTGAGCTACGTGTAGTGGCTGCGGAGCTCGAGAGGGAGAGAGGAGAGGATGGGAAGGTGGCCAGGCTCACGGTGGTTGCGACGGAGCGGACGGCGAGGTCGGGGGCGAGCTGTTGCAGTGGTGACGGCGGAGGGGATCTCCGACGGTGAGCGGCGAAGGCGAGGTCGGAGCAGAGGCTTCGGGGCAAGCGAGCGCTCGGGGCTCGACCTGCTCGAAGGAGTAGGCGACAGCGGAGCTGTTGGACACGGTGGGACGGCGCGAGGTCGACGGTGGGTGCGGCTACTCCGGCGAGGTGGCAGCGGCTGCGTCGGCCATGGTGGAGGAAGGCGAGGGAGAGGCGATGGGGGAGAAAGGGGGTGTCCAGAGGCTCGGGGGCACGTCGTGGGGGTCGTCCAGCGCATCCACGGGCGAGGCGGCAAGCAGGTGGCGCCGTGGCGAGCTCGCGCTCGCCGGCGTCACCTCTCTGCCTGCTCTGGCGAGAGCAGGCAGCTGACTGGCGCGGGCCAGCACAGTGCTGGGCCGCCAGGTGGGCTGCCAGGTAAGTCCTCTCTGCTTTCTGTTTTCTCTCTTTTTATTTATTTCTGTTCTGTGTTTTGAAATAGTAAAAATACTATTTCATTTGGGAAAATCCTGAAAATATTCTGAGGCACCTTTGAAATTATTCTCAACAGCCTAAAAATACCTTCAAGATTATTTGGGCATTTGGAAATATTTATAGGATTTAAAATGCCCAAATGCAAATACTTATGGCTTGTGCAAAAATCCAAAATGGCCTCCAAAAATATGAAACCATTTTTGGCAGAGGTTTTAGCCAGGACCAAAGATGGTGAACATTTATGGAGGGCATTTCAGGTTCATTGAAAAGGATTTTGGTAAACCCTAGTTGTTTCAGGGGGGGGGCTGGGGGTTTCTGGCATCCCCATTTCAAGTTTCTGTGAAAAATAGACATGATGCAACACTCTAATGCATGAACTAGCTAGGATGTGACAACTAATAAAGATGACCCTCGGGATGTGCTACTCCCAAGGGGAAAAGGCTAGGTGAGGCAAATGTAAAACCAAGGTTGGGCCTTGCTGGAAGAGTATTATTCAAAGCGAACTGTCAAGGGGGTCCCATAAATCACCCAACCGCGTAAGGGACGCAAAAATCAAGGAACATAACACCGGTATGACGGAAACTAGGGCGGCAAGAGTGGAACAAAACACCAGGCATAAGGCCGAGCCTTCCACCCTTTACCAAGTATATAGATGCATTAATTAAGATAAGATATATTGTGATATCCCAACAAAGTTCATGATATCCATGTTCCAACAAGGAACAAACTTAATCTTCACCTGCAACTAGCAACGCTATAAGAGGGGCTGAGAAAAGCGGTAACATAGCCAAGCAACGGTTTGCTAGGAAGGGTTAAAAGGTCAGAGGCTGACATGGCAATAAGGGAGGCATGATATAACAAGTGGTAGGTAGTGCAACATAGCGATAGAGCGAACAACTAGCAAGCAAAGATAGAAGTAATTTCGAGGGTATGGTCATCTTGCCTGAGATCCCGCTAGGAAGAAGAACGAGTCCATGAAGAAGACAAACAGACGTAGTCGAACGAATCCTCACAACTCCGGAACGAAACCGAAGCTAACGAGAGAAGCAACCCGGAAAGAAACAAACAACCTAGTAAACAAACATCACATAAACATGGCATGATGCACAATCAAGTATGATGCATGTCCGATTTAATGAGGCATGGCATGGCAAAGTGCAACAAACAATACTACAAATTAAGTGGAGCTCAATATGCAACGAGTTGCATATTGACGAAACACCACATACGATTATTTAGTTCTCTCCCGTTTATGTTCCCAACAATATTAAATGTTGATTAACATGGCAAGAGGTGAGACATAAGTAAACTACACATTTTAGGCAATTTAAATAAGGCCGGAAACATCAAACAACAGTTCTGATAAATCCTCATGTCATTTAGCAATTTAAAGCAAACAACAATTTTTAAACGTTTTAAATGTTATTATCATGATGCGGATGACATATGCAAGTTTTTAAGCAATTTTATGGAAATGTTGACATGAGCATGTTATGAAGCATTTGTCACCGTGCTGGAAGAAAGGGGTGCCACGGCAACGAATCCCAAAATGATGCGACGACAACATATCGGTTCCGATAGCTCACGGAGATACCGGTGCAAAAGAACTGGGCGTGAGCGTGTCATGCAAGGATGGTGGGGTGCTCCCGGATTCCGGGTTCCCACAGTACGGCGGCATGGCATCGAGGAACGTGCAAAGACCTCTCTCGGACACGGTGCAAACACGACCATGTCATACAACACACATGCATTCGTTCACGGGCGTCGTCTCGGGGTTATACCTTTGAAGCGTGCGTTCGGGGCAGAACGCGTCGGTGCGATGTAGAGGAAGTAGACGTTCTCGGGACGCTCGTCGTGGAAATAGTGGCACACGGCGATGGTAGTGGAGGTAGTGGTTCACATTTCGTAGTCGTACACACTCCATAGAGGATCGGGTCTCGGCGGGGAACTTGACGTCCACGGGGTCGACGGTAGAGGTTTACACGTTGTCGGGGTACTTGTTAGTCTGGTCTTGGCAACAGTAGTTGTACATGTTCGGAGCTGTTCAAGTTGTCGGTGTCATGGTACTTAGGGTCTTTGGACTTGCCGGTCTCGCTTCTTGCGACGGTAGTGGTACATGGTCGTAGACATCTAGGGTCAACGTAGATGTACTTGACGTCCACGGAACTAGCAGCGGAGCGCCCGGGTCTCGGGTCCTGATCTTCAGGAGGTCAGTGGTGACCGCAGGTACACGGGGAGGCTACACCGGGGCCCAAGGCAAGCAGGCGGCCAATGGCACAAAGCAGCAGAGATGGCAGCAGTGCAATCGTGGGTGCCAGGAGGAGGAGCTCGAGCAGAGGAGGCTCGAGGCGTGGCGGAGCTCCTGGTGGTCGCAGCGTGCGACGAGGAGATGCGGGAGGCAGCGGGGTCAAACGGGTCATGCAGAAGAGGGGCCGAAGCAAGGCAAGGAGGGCGACGGGGACGGCGTGGAGGCGAGGTGTGGGTGAGCAGGGCGCCTCGTCCTGGATGAAGCAGAGGACGCAGGGCGCTGGCAACAAGTCGACGCCGTGAGGCATCTGGCGGCTGCGGCGCTTGGCGGAGGGAGGAGGCAGTGGTGAGCATCCGGATCGAAGGCGGAGGAGGTCACGGGCAGCCGATCCAGACCGGGTCCGGGCGAAGGAGGGTCGGCCTGGGCGCAGGAGGAGGAGGCAAGATGGCGCTGCGATGGAGGGGAACTCGCGGGCACACCATCGGGCAGAGGACGGCGCGGGGCCCTGCTCCTCTCTGCGTGTCACAGCGCAGGAGGAGGACGATGGGGAGATAGGATCGGGCGTGCGCGAGAGAGGGATGGCGGCGCGCGTGGGAATGAGGAGGAGGAGGAGATGGATCGGGGTTAGGCTAGGGTTATAGGATTAGGTGGGCTAGCTGGGCTAATGGGCCGGCTTAGTTCTTTGGGCCTAAGAGGCCGGCTGGGCTGGCTCTCGTCTCTCTCCCTCTAATTTTCTAGCAAAAAGAAATAGAGAGAGGAAAAGAAAGAGAGGGTTAGGGAAAGATTTTGCGCATGGGGATTATTTTCCCGGACATATAAAAATGTGCTTGATCCAGGAAAAATAGAAGTGGCACAAATGAAAGATCTAAATTCAAACTCATTTGAATTAAATTCAAATGGTTTGAACTAGGACAAGGTTTAGGAGTGGCGAAAAATACTGAGACTTGAGGAGCCTCAATAAAAGAGATAAGAATTGTTGACAAAGTTTGGGGCAAGGAATTGAGATAGAAAATGCATGTAACTTAAACTGCACGTGTGTTATGGTGATTCCAAAGTTAATGGAATATTTTAATATAGCTCCCTAATTATATTGGGAGATTTTTGTATGTTGTAAAGAGAAATCACCATGTGCATTTCCCTCGATTTAAATGGATCAAAGATCCATGCAATTTATTCAGTTGAGTTTTAAAAAAAAGGTTGCATGATGACATGATGCAATGCAAGAGATGCAACAAACAAAACAAATCACACGACGAAACTCAGAGCATCTGAAAGTCTTCTGGAGCGTCCGTCTCGGGGCGTTACACAGCGTGGCCTTCCCCTTCGGCTGGCTCCTTCCCGGGTTGACCCCTTGAAACGTGCACGTCTCCTCGAGATCTCTATCAGGAATTTGCAGCCTTTTGATCACAATGGGTGAGATCAAGTTCAGACCGGCCCCGCCGTCAACCAGCATCTTATTCACCTTGAGGTTGCGTATCGTTGGCGAGACCAACAACGGCAAACACTCGACCGCAGTTGTGCGATCAGGGTGGTCCTCGACTTCAAAGATGATGGGCGTGCTGGACCACTTCAGCGGCTTCTGAGCTTCGAATGATGGCTCAGCTGTTGTGATCTCACGCGCCCACTGCTTGAGCCGGCGGTGGGAAGTATGCAGCGAGGCGCCACCATCGACGCACATGGCCTCTGTAGCCTTCGGAAACTCATGCTCGCCGGACTCGTCGTCCTCGTCATGATCATCATCTTCCTGCTTCTTATCGCGGCCCCGAGCGGGCCTCTCTTGTTGGTTATCCTTGCCGCGGTGGCCTCCTTGGCCGCCACGATTCTTGCCAGATCCTTCAGCGCCATCCCGACCCTTCTCCTTGTCCCGCCTCTCATACTCTGCTTTTTGCTTTTCAGCAAGCAGCTCGACTTGTCGTCAGTTTTGGAGGTCGTGGCCCTTGGTGCGTGGATCTTGCAATATTGCTTGTCGGAGCCCCCTAGCTTGTCGGCAGCCACCAAGGCCCGGCAAGCAACGCACCCGGCAATCTCCTTGCCAGGGCCGTCTGCCTTGGCCTTCTTGGTAGCGCCGGTGTCGTCGGATCCCTCGACGGCAAGCACGACCTTGCCCTTGCGTTTCCTGTTGCGACGCCGACCCTTCTTCGTCGGGGCGGTGGTGTCTTCATCGGTAGAGTCGGTTTCCGCGCCGGCGTCCTCGCAGGGGTACTTCCTTCCTTCTTCAGCCTGAGCGCATCTATCGGCCAGAACGTAAAGTTCGGCCACATCCTTGACCTTGTTCATTGCCAGCTCTTCGCGCATCTTGCAGTTACGCACATGTTGATGGAATGCGCTGATCACGGCGGCGGGATGAACATCTGGGATGTTATATTGCACTCGGCTGAACCTTTGTATGTACTTGCGCAGGTTTTCACCTTCCTTCTGGGGAATGATATGCAAATCACTCGCCTGGCCATGAGCTTGGTGGCCTCCAGTGAAGGCACCAACGAACTCATGACACAGATCCGAGCAAGAAGAAATGGAGTCCGTCGGCAAGTGCATCAACCAAGACATGACATTGGGCTTCAGGGCCAACGGGAAGTAACTGGCAAGCACCTTGTCGTTGTGAGCTCCAGCGGCTTGCATCGCGATGGTGTAGATGCCGAGGAACTCCGACGGGTGGGTCTTGCCGTTGTACTTCTCGCCGACGTCGGGCTACAACGTGTGGTGGGACGGCCACTGGAAGTGCCGCAGCTCATGGGTAAAGGCTGTGCAACCCACCCCGTAAGGTAGGCCGCCGGAGCCTCCCGGTGCTGGGTGGTCCATAGCGGGCCCCGCCCGCCTATCTGACTGGTGGCGTGTATCGCGCTGGCGCTCGATGGTGGTTCGAGCGTCTTCACGGGCTCGCTCCCGAAGGACTTGGCATTGGTCGTGGTGGGTCCGTGGGTCGGACGACGCTATGGAAATGTTATCACAAGCGTCATCACGACGGATCGACACCCGCGGTTGCTGGCGTGGAGGAGGAGAGTGCATCGTGGCCGCAGCACCTCCGGCTCCTCCACCACTGGCATGCGGTGGTTCAACGGAGCGCCGGCCTGAGGGCCCTGCTGGCCGTGGCGTGTCTTTGTTGGCGACGCCGACGAGGCTCCGGATAGTGGCTCTCCACTCGTCGAGCTTTTCCGCAGCAGGAGGGAAGTCGAGGAGCAGCTGCGCGCGCGCCAAAGCTTCTGCTGGCGTGGGTGGCGGCGAAAGCTATGTGGACTGTGGCGCGCTCCGACTTCTAACCACGTTAGAAGGAGCTCTATCACGGCCCGGCGGCTGTGTGCCTTTTTTGCCAGCACTTCGGCGGGCATGCTGGCCTCCTTTGTCCCGCAAATGATGCACATGACTCTTCTCATGGCGGCGCCCCGGGGTCACCAGTGTGCTGATGCTGCTTGTCGCGCACACCCTGGGAAGAGCGCGCTGTGGGCGCCGGCGTAGGCGTCTTGGAGGTCGCCGCGCCGCCCATGGGTAGCATGGCGCCGCCCCCGGAGGGCCCCGCGCCGCCTGCGGGGGCCCCAGCACCGTCTCTGGATTTGGCGGCGTGCGGCCCGTCGTCTTGCGCACGAACGACGCCGCTTGCAAGGCTCTGACTGCCAGAGCGATGTTGCTGCTCGCGGGCCGCGCCTTGGGTTCTGTCCGCGACCGGCCCGCTGCTCGCCCGCACGGGTATGGGCCGCCCGGCTCCCGATGAACCGATCACCGTGACCGTCTTCTTCTTGGGAGCTATTACGATGAAGAACTGCTAGGCCAACTGCTAGACCTAATTTTCACAACTTTTCATCCACTCCTGTCGGATCACGGGTTCCGGCTCCCTTAAGGTTCGAGCACTTGGGTGCGCGCGAAGTTCTCCTCCCTACCGATCCACGCCCTAGGTTTGCGAAGCTCTCAAGAACAAACTCGACGAACTCACAACACAAGGGACACATGATTTATACTCGTTCAGGCCACCGTTGTGGTGTAATACCCAACTCCAATGTGGTGGTGGTGGATTGCCTCTTGGGCTGATGATGAACAGTACAAGGGGAAGAACAGTCTCCTGAGGTTGAGGTGTTCTTGTGCTCGGTGTGTGGCTAAGGATTGGCTCAAGATTAGATGCCTCCTACTGTGGTGGCTAGTCCTATTACTAGAGGCCCTAGCCCTCTCCCCAAATATTGAGCGGGAAGGGAACCAACAAAGGCCAATTTGAAAGGGGACAGCTAGTACAACTTATCCTGACAAAAGTAGTCTTCGCCTACAAAAGGCTCTGGTGGTGACGCCGCCTTGGGCTCCATGGTGAACTCCGTCTTGCCGTGCTGCTGGTCTTGGTGTCGTTGCGCCGATATGGAAACCTTTGCTTGATGCCTCGGTACTCTGCGCCTGCGCTTGCCTCCTTAGCACCAAAGGGGAAACAAGGACGCTGCATGCGCTGGCGCCTGCATGGTCTCGATCGTCATGGCTCACGTCAAGAGAACCTCGTGAGGTTTGCCTTGCCTTGATCTCTCTGCCCTCGCGAGCCTGCCTGGCGAGGCCGCTCCTGAGGAGGTCTTGCATCGTCCGCCTCGCGAGGGTCTTGAATGCCTTGTTGATGAAGATGGGCCATACAGGCCTGCTAGCACAGCCACGCCATGGGCCGCAGGCAGGCAAGTCTGGGGACCCCCGTTCCCAGGACGCCGACAGTAGCCCCCGGGCCCAAGGCGCGCTCGGGCTTGGCTTCGACGCGAAGCCAAAGGTCAAGTGCGGAGCGCTGCAGGCCCCAATAGCCTGCGGCCTTGGTCGACGCGTGGCGGTTGATTGGACGTGGGCGTCTCCGCTTCCCCACACTGCCTCGGCAACTGCCCGACTTGACAAGTCCCTGCGACATGCAAGCAAAACCATCATTACTTGTGATCGTGGGGGGCGC
This sequence comes from Triticum aestivum, assembly GCF_018294505.1. Classification (NCBI taxonomy): domain Eukaryota; kingdom Viridiplantae; phylum Streptophyta; class Magnoliopsida; order Poales; family Poaceae; genus Triticum; species Triticum aestivum. Next base: position 181,584,181 of record NC_057808.1, read on the forward strand.
TGGTTGGCCTTCTCCTACTATAAATGAGGAGGGGGGCAGAGCCCCCGTCGCCCATTTCTTCCCATTCCGCTTGCTTCTTCCTCCTCTGCTCCTCCGCCGACTTCAATGGCGTCGTCGAAGAGGTTCTCCGCCACAGGGAAGGGAAAGGCCCCTCGCGAGGGGCCCAACTCCCCAGCGCCCAAGCGTGGACGCGACCATCCCCGTAAGCACACCGTGACCCCCCGATCCCGGGGTGGTGCCGCTACGCGTGGCAGGGGTTGCTCCGGTCGCGGCAGCCCCGTCAGTGAAGGGAGACGTGCCGTGGTTGCACGGCCTCCCCGGCCGCGCTTCCACTCGACAGAGGTGCTGCCGGAGTTCGTCATCTGGTCGGAGAACCCGGCAGGCAACTGGCTTCAGCTCCCGCACTTCTTTGTCGACGAGCTGCCAACCTCTGGTCCAGGCGGGCTCTGGCTGCAGGCAGACGGTTGCTGCGGAAGGGCTTCTTGGGTCGTGGTCGAGGTCTCCGCTGCGGGCAACATAGCCCTGGCTCGCGGCTGGTAGACGTTCGCCTGGGAGTGCGGCCTGGGCAGGCGGTGCACCCTCCATTTCAAGTATGATGGTGACGCGACCCTCTACGTGAGGGTGTTTGGAGAAGATGGTCGCTGCGCCGGGTTCTTCCCCGAGGTGAACGACGGCGAGGAGGTGCTCGGCCTTGGCGATGGTTGGGACGAGGAGGAGGGCGAACCCGCCCATGGTGCCGACCGCGTCTCGTCCAGCTACGGTGGCTCTTCCCTCGGCGACAACTCCAGTAGTGGTGGCTACGACGAGCCACCATGCCGCCACGCCTGCTTCGAAGGTGGCAGCGGGTCGACTCGTCGCCGCGCCTCCGTGAAGCGTGAGGAGGGGTCTGGCTGAGCTCAGGGCGACGCCTTGGGCCTGCCCCCGTGGACCGTTGTAGAGGCAGGCGCTGCTTTTGTTTTGTTCTTCCCTGCCTTCCTGCATCAGAAAAGAAACCAGTATGGGCCCCGGAGGGCGTGTATCGAATTATGATTTCCCAATCATTTCGCTATGTTTGTTGTTTTCGTGTTGTGTCGTTATTTTGTGTAGAGGTAACTTAGCTTGGCATGCTTGGGTAGCCTCCTTCTCACGAGGGGCTTGCTTCCTTGTGCCTGTCGAGGCTTTCCTTGACTAAGTGGTCGTTTTAGGAACTGCAAAAAAATCGTTAGGAGGCTTGCTAGGAGGATTAATGTTGACCTGAGCCTTGACCCAGCGCTTCGTATCGCGATACCCGAGGGGCGAGGATTAGGAGAGGTGCGCCTGCTTGTGGGCTCGAACGAGGATACCTCGCGAAAAAATGTGTCGGTGTTCTAGGAACGGGGGTCCCCAGACTTGCCTGCCTGCGGCCCACGGTGTGGCTATGTTAGCAGGCCTGTACGACCCATGTTCATCAACAAGGCATTCAAGACCCTCGCGAGGGGCCAAGCCTCGCGAGGCGGACGATGCAAGACCTCCTCAGGAGCGGCCTCGCCAGGCAGGCTCGCGAGGGGCAGAGAGATCAAGGCAAGGCAAACCTCGCGAGGTTCTCGTGACGTGAGCCATGACGATCGAGACCAGGCGGGCGCCAGGCGGGCGCCAGCACGCGCAGTGTCCTTGTTTCCCCTTTCGTGCTAAGGAGGCAAGGGCAGGCACGGAGTACCGAGGCATCAAGCAAAGATTTATATATCGGTGCAACGAGACCAAGACCAGCAGGACGGCAAGACGGAGGTCACCATGGAGCCCAAGGCGGCGTCACCACCAGAGCCTTTTGCAGGCGAAGACCGCTTTTTGTCAGGATAAGCTATACTAGCTGCCCCCTTTCAAATTGGTCGTTGTTGGCTCCCTTCCTGCTCAATATTTGGGGAGAGGAGCAGGGCCTATATAAGTAGAACTAGCCACCACCATAGGGGATAACTCATCGAGAGGCCTCTCACCTGACCCTTAGCCACACACCAAGCACAATAACACCTCAACCTCAGGAGGCTGTTCTTCCCCTTGTACTGTTCATCATCAGCCCGAGAGGCAATCCACCACCACCACACTGGACTAGGGTATTACACCACAACGGTGGCCCGAACCAGTTTAAATCTTGTGTCCCTCGTGTTGTGAGTTCATCGAGTTCGTTCTTGAGATCTTAGCTAGTTAGGACGTGGATCGGTAGGGAGGAAATCTTCGCGCGCACCCCAGTGTTCGAACCTTGAGGGTTTTGCCGGAACCCGTGATCCAACATTTGGTGCGCCAGGTAGGGGTGCGCCGGAGTCTCTTCCCCGCCAATCGATCCACCGACGCTCCACGGTCCCGATGTCCGGTGACCCGATGGATGACGCCGACCGCTGGGCCGCCTGGCCTGCCCGGGCAGCACCGCCCGCCCAGGAAGACCTTAGCCCCGCGCTTCAGGCGGCACGGGCGCCACCTAACACTGTTGGGCGCGGGCGGCGCGGCCAAGCGCCGTCCGCCCTTACTCCATGGTAAGCGCGAGCCGCTGCGAGGGCCGCAAGCCACGCCACAGCGACGACGCCACACACCCGGCGGGAGCAGGCGAACATGCGGGCCGCACTCACAGTGGCACGGGAGCTCTTGCGGTGCCGGCTGGTGGAGAGCGGCCGGGATGCGTTGTTGGAATGCGTCGCCGAACTACTGGACGCGCCGGCCATGGGAGCGCCGCCCTTCTGCTATCGGCTCACGCCTCAGGCGGTAGCGGGGTCCCACGGCGGGTCACGCAGCACCCGCGTACTCCCGGGTGAGCTCGGGGGCCTCGTCGACGTTAACATGACCCACGGTGGAGGGAGCCCTGCCGCGCCCGCACCGCCCCAGATGGGTACGGCCGCATCGGAGCACCGCCCTGCCATCCTCAGGACATCATGACAGGCCGAGCAACATGGAGCGTGGGGCACTTCGGCGAGGTCTTCGGGGCAGCGACCTCGGAGTCCTACGTGCCCCGCATGATAGACCAGGAGTACATACTGGAGGAGGACCCTGGCTCGTTCCTCGGGCCAGGCTGGGAGGAGGAGGCGTTAGGAGCTGAAGCCTTCCAGGAGCCGCCGGAGAGCCCCGCCAACCACGCCGTTGACAACAGATACAGGGTACCACTAATCCCTCAGGAGCAAGCTTACACTAACCATGAGTCGTAGGGGGATCGGGTCACCACAGCGGCTGGCGGCCCCAGCTCGGCGACCTCCCTTCTGCCAGGGGGGTCGCGCTGGGGGCGGCAGGAAAGGGGTCGGGAGCCAGATCCCTCCCCGTGTCGCACGGAGCAAGCTGCCCCTCGGAGGTAGGACCTCTGCTGGGGGGTGCTGACAAGCCTACCCCCAGCAGAGGACCCGTGGTCGCCGAGGGCGCCGCTAGTGTCCCCTTTGCCCCTTTGGTGGCATCCTGGTTTCCGGTCGCCCTCAACGGTGGCCGAGGGAGGCGCAAGGCGGGGCCCTCGTCTGGCGATATGAAGTAAGGCTCACGCATGTGAAGATCGCCGCCCGTGACACTCTCACGTAATAATGAGTGGGGCTGTACACGCCCCAGAGTCTCCGGGAGACGCCCTCGGGCCTCGGGGGCTCCCTCCCACACCCAAGTGGCAGCACTTACCTCCGTGCTGGTGAGAAGACTTGAAGACAAGAAGACTAGACTAGGTGCCGGACACGGCCATTTGCTTTGGATCCCTTTTCTGTAGCCTTGCCTTCTGGATTTGGATTTAAGCTGAAGTTGAATTTTTATCGATGCACGCGGGGGGTGCCTTTTCTCGTTCAAGCGATTTCTTGCCATCTGGTTCATGCCTTGTTCTGAAGCTCGCGCTTGATGCCTCCCCCTCGCGGGCCCCTTGCGAGCGGGGCTGGGCATGGCACGTGCACCACGCGCGCCGGTCGGTGATAGATCCCCACGAGGCCCTCTCGGGCGGATCAGCAGACCCTTCAGGAGCTCCGCGGCAACTCATGACCTTACAATCCAGTTCGAGGCCCGCCTTAGCTAAGGTAAGCTGCAACGGCAAAACTTGCCGCCAGACTCATGGATCCACAAAGGCGCACACTCGGCTTGGCATATAAGAGTAAAAATTGCGATTTGTTTACATGAGGGGCTCCTCCTCTCAAAATGCTCTCACAATCTTTAGGGGCCACGCCCAAGTTTTTGCATACAGGGTAAAACAATAAGGGAACATGGGATCAGCCTGATATGTCGCTCGCCGCGTCCTCCACGTCATCTTCACACGCACCGCTGGCGTCGCTGTCACCGTTGTTGGCGTCGCCTCCACCTTCACCGACGCCGGCATCGCCATCGTCAACCACGTCGCTTTCGTCTGCAGCGACCACCACCGCGTCGTCTTCAGAAGTGAGGGCTCTGACCAGCGCATCCACGTTGTCCTCCACCCACCGCGCCAGGTCGCCACGGATGGCCTCCGATACGGGGGCAATGGCGGCGTCAAATTCGAAGTTGGGGAAGGTGTTCCGGACATGGCTGAAGACACGGGAGAACGCGCGCCCAAGCAGGCCCCGGCTTCTCTCTTCCACAAGCTGGCGAGCTCTATCAGACCGGGCTCCTAGGCGCGTCACCACGTCGACAAAGAAGCATAGGTGACTGGCATAGTCGTTCGAGTGTGGGTGCAGAGCATTCTCGTCGCATACGTGGCCCAGCGCCGCGTTGGCCCTGATCCTGAGGTCCTGGAGCATGGGGGCGTGTTCACGCTCAAGCGTCCGCTGCTGAAGCACTTCCTCCCTATTCTGCCGCGCAACGGACTCGGCGTCGTCAACCCGCTTCTGAAGAGAGAGCAGCTCGGCGTGGGCAGAGGCCAACTCCGCCTGCGCTGTGACCAGGGCGGCTGTAGTAGCCTCCTCGCGCCTCTCCACTTCAGCCAGCTTGGGCCTGAGGGCCGCGGCCCTACCCACGTCCTCCGTCCCCGCAAGCTTCAACCTCAAATCATAGCTACCCTCAAGATCCGCGCGAGCCTTGGCCACCCGGCGATCAACCTCCTCCTGAGCCCTGGCATCGCTTGCATGGACGGCGTCCTCCGCTTGGACGACCTGGCGCTCCCTCGTCTCCAACCGCTCTAACTCGAGGGTGCGTTCCACAGCTTCCAACACCATCGCCTCCTCAAGCTTCCGGATCTCTTCCTCCTTGGCGGGTGCCCCCCTCATTGACGCGAGGGCGGCTTTGCGCGCCTCCACCTGCTGCTCCAGGGACGCGCTCCAGGCCTGGAGCTCCCACGCGCGCTTCTCTGCGGCCTCACGATGGCGGTCAGCCTCGCGAGCCTCCTCCAAAGCTCGGGAGCAAGCTTCACGGGAAACCTTGAGGGACGCCTCGGCCTTCGCATTATCCAGATCACGCTGGTAACGACCAAGGTTGATGGCCACCTTCAGCTTACGTCATTGCTCCACCAGCCGAAGACCCTCGGCCTTGAGGTGCGCGTCGACGTCCGCGTTCATCACGCCCATCGCCTCCTGGAAGAGCTCATGACGAACAACGCTCCGCCCGTGCTCGAACTCAAGCGCACGGCCCATCTCGTCCTCTGCCGCGGGAGCTGAGGGCGAAGCCTGGAGCGGGGCGCCCCCTCTAAGTAGGGGGCTGGGGGCTGGCGCTGCCCCAGGCGCCAGCCGGACCTCGCGAGGGTCCCAAACTAGACGGGGCCCGCTGCCTGAAGAGGAGCCGAAGACCGAAGCCAGACAGCTGCTGTCCATGACCAGAGGAGGGGCCCTGGGCACGCCCGCCAAGCTCCATGCCAGACCATGGAGGAAGGACGATGAGACCGCCGATTCAAAGCGCCGTGGAGGCAAGCGTGCCTCTCCAACCGACCCTACTCCAGGGACAGCATGCAGGCTCAGAACGCTCAAAGCCAGCGGGGGAGTCGGGGAAAGAGGAGGCTGCCCCTCAGGAGATGCAACGGCCTTGGAGGAAGGGACTCGAAAGGACCACCATCAGGAAGGAAAGTAGCACTCAAGAAATCACTAAGGTACAGTACTTACTCGTCGACGGCGATGTACTTCCTTCGCTTCAACGGCCCGAAGATACCGTTGGTGCTCGGGGATCCTTTCCTCTTGCGCAGCTCCTCGAAGTCCACGCAAAGCTGACCGAAGCGCTGGACGTGGCGGCCGGCACGGGGTGCAGCCGGAGAGGTGCTCGAGGGGACAGCTTCAGGGGTGCCGGGCTGCGGAGAGCAGTCGGGTGCCATCCCACCGCAACCTCCCGAGGCCTCCGGAGCTTCAGCCTCGGGATCTGCGTGCTGCATCGTCTCGGCGACCGACGCCCTGGAGGAAGAATCATGGGTTCCTGAGGACGACGCCCCGGGAAGCATCCGCACCTCAGCACTCGGGCCGCCGGCTTCCAGCGGTGCTCGCCCCCCTGCATCCACATTCGGCACGAGCTCGACACCAGTGACAAAGAAGGGAACCACGTTGACGGGGTTCTCGCAAGGCCCCACTAGGTCGACCGGGCGCAGCCCCCACTCATCGAAGGAAGGCATGTGCTCCACAAATTCTGCCTTGTTCCTGCAGCGGTACAATAGACAGCTCCTCCCGGGCATGTCATCCGTCGATGCGACACCCGTCAGGACCTCAAGCACAGTTTGCCGCATCTCAAGAGGAAGCCCGGACTCCTGAAGTGTCATGTGATCCTGACTGTTGAGCAAGGCCCTCATCGGCGCGAGAATGGCGCTGGAGCGGGGCGACTCGGTGCATGACGAACTCCTTCACCGCCATGGGCGCGGTCACGCCGCTGTCTTTCAAGCCTCTTCAGCCTGAGCCAGACGGGGACAAGACAGGGGCTCGCCAGCTTCTCATGGCCCCAACCAGGATTGCGAACGGAAGGCGCCGATGAAGAATGGAGCAGAGGGCTGAGCACTCTAGCATTGACAAATACCCACCATGTCTGAAACTCGCTGTTAGATGGAGGAAGCTCGAAGTCGATCCCCGCGCCTGTCGTCGCAACCACACCCTGGAAGCTCACGCACCTCGAGCTTTGCCGCGGATCCATTAGGTGCAATGAGAAGAAGTGGTGAAGAAGGGCCACGGAAGGGGCAATGCCCACCATGGCCTCACAAACAAAGGCAAAGACGGCAAGAAGAGTCACGGATTGGGGTTCGAGATGCAGCATGTGCATCTGGTAATGCTCAAGCACTGCGTTGAAAAAGGCGGAGAAAGGGGGACCAGGCCAGCCCAAATAGCATCAATGAAGATTGGGACCTCGGTGGCTGCCCTGTTAATGCGAGCACGAGACGTCGGCCAAGCCGCCGTCTTCGCCCACACATTGAAACTGGAGGCGAGCATGGGGCGCACCTTGCCCATGGCCTCATCATTAAGCACCAGCGATCGGCAAACCGCGGGCTCGACGGCCGAAGGCGTGCCGGCAGAAGAAAGAGGCTTCTTCCCCTTGTCAGCTTGTTTAGGCGCCATGGCGATGGAGTGGGCAGAGCACAGGCTAGATTGGGAGGAGGAGCAGAGTCTCGGGGAAGCAGAGGAATCGGAGAAGAATCGCGCGGGCGATGGAAGAATAACTGTGCAGGTTGTGGGGCCCGCATAGCCAGGCGGATTCCAAGGCAGCGTGGGGAAGCGGAGACGCCCACGTCCAATCAACCGCCATGCGTCGACCAAGGCCGCAGGCTTTTGGGGCCCACGGCGCTCCGCACTTGACCTTTGGCTTCGCATCGAAGCCAAGCCCGAGCGCGCCTTGGGCCCGGGGGCTACTGTCAGCGTTCTGGGAACAGGGGTCCCCAGACTTTCCTGCCTGCGGCCCACGGCGTGGCTGTGTTAGTAGGCCTGTACGACCCATCTTCATCAACAAGGCATTCAAGACCCTTGCGAGGGGCCAAGCCTCGCAAGGCGGAGGACGCAAGACCTCCTCAGGAGCGGCCTCGCCAGGCAGGCTCGTGAGGGGCGGAGAGATCAAGGCAAGGCAAATCTCGCGAGGTTCTCGTGACTTGAGCCATGACGATCTAGACCAGGCAGGCGCCAGGCGGGCACCAGCGTGCAGTGTCCTTGTTTCCCCTTTGGTGCTAACGGGGCAAGCGCAGGCGCGAAGTACCGAGGCATCAAGCAAAGGTTTCCATATCGGTGCAATGAGGCCAAGACAAGCAGGACGACAAGACGGAGGTCACCATGCAGCCCAAGGCGGCGTCACCACCAGAGCCTTCTGCAGGCGAAGACCGCTTTTGTCAGGATAAGCTGTACTAGCTGTCCCCTTTCAAATTGGCCGTTGTTGGCTCCCTTCCCGCTCAATATTTGGGGAGATGACCAGGGCCTATATAAGTAGAACTAGCCACCACCGTAGGGGATAACTCATCGAGAGGCCTCTCACCTGACCCTTAGCCACACACCAAGCACAAGAACACCTCAACCTCAGGAGGCTGTTCTTCCCCTTGTACTGTTCATCATCAGCCCGAGAGGCAATCCACCGCCACCACACTAGAGTAGGGTATTACACCACAACGGTGGCCTGAACCAGTATAAATCTGGTGTCCCTCATGTTGTGAGTTCGTCGAGTTCCTTCTTGAGATCTTAGCTAGTTAGGACGTGGATCGGTAGGGAGGAAATCTTCGCGCGCACCCTAGTGTTCGAACCTTGAGGGTTTTGCCAGAACCCATCATCCGACAAAATGGACGAGGGGCAGAGAAAGGGGAAAACGCTCTTGAAGGGATCTGCCCAGCCCCCTCGCGAGGTGGGCGAGAGAGAGAACAAGTTAAACCAGAATCGGAAACGGCGACAAAAAGCGACAGAACCAACCAGCAAGGAACACCAGGAGCAAATTTCAACTAAAAGGAGGCGAGCCAACTACGGAAAGCAAATGGAAAGCCGCGTCCGGCACCTAGTCTAGTCTTCAAGTCTTCTCACCAGCGCGGAGCTAAGTGCTGCCACTTGGTGTGGGAGGGAGCCCCCGAGGCCCGAGGGCGGCACTCCTGAGACTCCGGGGCGTGTACAGCCCCACTCATTATTACGTGAGAGTGTCACGGGCGGCGATCTTCACAGGCACCGGGCCTTTTTCATAGGCACTGGGCCTTTCTTCACAGGCGCTGGGCCTTGCTTCATGGGTAGAACTTCCATAGGTGCTGGATGTTCCAAGCGTTCTGGATGGGCACCCCGTCCTGTGTCTCCAGGCGCGCGGCGCCAGGCCTGGAGACATGGACGACCTTAAACGGGCCTTCCCACATGGGTGAGAGCTTATGCAGCCCTTTCCTGTAGAGGACCCGCCTCAGGACGAGGTCACCTGTCTCGAGCGTCCTAGAGCAGATGTTGCAGCAGTGGTATCGCCGCAGTGCCTGCTGGTACCTTACCGCCCGTAGTGCGTCTTCGCGGCGGCGTTCCTCCCCCAGTACGAGGTCTATCCCCCGTGTGGCGTCCTATTGCATTTCATCAAACGCCAGGACCCATGCGGAGCGATGCCTGACCTCATGAGGGAGGACCGCTTCTGCTCCGTAGACGAGGAAGAATGGGGTCTCGCCCGTTGGCTTGGTGGCGGTGGTGTGGATGGACCACAACACAGACTGGAGCTCGTCGTACCAGCCCTTGCCCCAGGCCTCGAGCTTCTTCTTGAAAGTCCTGGTCTTGAGGCCCCTCAGGACCTCTGCGTTGGCGCGTCCGGCCTGACCATTGCTCCTGGGGTGCGCCACCGAAGTGTAGCAGATCTGCGTTCCAAGGTTAGCACAATATGTTCTAAAGAGATTACTAGTGAACTGCGAGCCGTTATCAGTGATGATGTGGTTGGGGACCCCGAAATGGCTCACGAGACCCTTGATGAACTTGACCGCGGAACCAGCTGGGATGGTGCGGACGGCTTCCACTTCTGCTCACTTGGTGAACTTGTGGATGGTGTCGGATCACGGGTTCCGGCAAAACCCTCAAGGTTCGAACACTGGGGTGCGCGCGAAGATTTCCTCCCCACCCATCCGTGTCCTAACTAGCTAAGATGTAAGGACGAACTCGATGAGCTCACAACACAACGGACACAAGATTTATACTGGTCGGGCCACCATTGTGGTGTAATACCCTACTCCAGTGTGTCGGTGGTGGATTGCTTCTTGGGCTGATGATGAACAGTACAAGGGGAAGAACAGCCTCCTGAGGTTGAGGTGTTCTTGCGCTCGGTGTGTGGCTAAGGATTAGGTGAGATGCCTCTCGATCCCTCCCTCTACGGTGGTGTCTAGTTCTACTTATATAGGCCCTGGTCCTCTCCCCAAATATTGAGCGGGAAGGGAGCCAACAACTGCCAATTTGAAAGGGGACAGCTAGTATAGCTTATCCTAACAAAAGCGGTCTTCGCTTGCAAAAGGCTCTGGTGGTGACGCCGCCTTGGGCTCCATGGTGACCTCCGTTTGCCGTCCTGCTGGTCTTGGTCTCGTTGGACCGATATGGAAACCATTGCTTGATGCCTTGGTAATCCGCGCCTGCGCTTGCCTCCTTAGCACCAAAGGGGAAACAAGGACACTGCACGCTGGCGCTCGCCTGGTCTCGATCGTCATGTCTCACGTCACGAGAACCTCGCGAGGTTTGCCTTACCTTGATCTCTCCGACCCTCGCGAGCCTGCCTGGTTAGGCCGCTCCTGAGGAGGTCTTGTGTCGTCCGCCTCGCGAGGCTTGGCCCCTCGCGAGGGTCTTGAATGCCTTGTTGATGAAGATGGGTCGTACAGGCCTGCTAGCATTGCCACGCCGTGGGCCGCAGGCAGGCAAGTCTGTTGACTCCCGTTCGCAGAACGCCGACAGTAGCCCCCGGGCCCAAGGCGCGCTCGGGCTTGGCTTTGAGGCGATGCCAAAGGTCAAATGCAGAGCGCCGCGGGCCCCAATAGCCTGTGGCCTCGGTCGACGCATGGCTGTTGATTGGACATGGGCGTCTCCGCTTCCCCATGCTGCCTTGGAATCCGCCTAGCTATGTGGCCCCCGCAACCTACACAGTTATCCTTCCATCGCCTGCGCCATTCTTCCCCGATTCCTCTGCTTCCCCGAGACTCTGTTCCTCCTACCAATCTGGCCTATGCTCCGCCCACTCCATCGCCATGGCGCCGAAACAAGCTGACAAGGGGAAGAAACCTCTATCTTCTGCCGGCGCACGTTCGGCCGTCGAGCCCGCGGTTGGCCGATCGCTAGCGCTCAATGATGAGGCCATGGGCAAGGTGCGCCCCATGCTCGCCTCCAGTTTTAATGAGTGGCGGGAGACGATTAAGTACCGTACCTTAGTGATCTCTTGAATGCTGCTTTCCTTCTTGACGGTGGTCCTTTAGGGTGCCTTTCGCCAAGGCCGTTGCATCTCCTAAGGATCAGCCTCCTCTTTCCTCGGCTCCCCCGCTGGCCTTGAGCGTCCCGAGCCTGCATGCTGTTGCTGGGGCAGGGTCGGTCGGAGAGGCGCGCTTGCCTGCACGGCGCTTTGAATCTGCGGTCTCGTCGTCCTTCCTCCATGGTCTGGCGTGGAGCTTGGCGGGTGTGCCCAGGGCCCCTCCTCTGGTCATGGACAGCAGTTGTCTGGCTTCGATCTTTGGCTCCTCTTCAGGCAGCGGGCCCCTCTAGTTCGGCCCCCTCGCGAGGTCTGGCTGGCGCCTGGGTCAGCGCCAGCCCCCAGCCCCCAGCTGAGAGGGGGCACACCGCTCCAGGATTCGCCCACAGCCCCCACTATGGAGGATGAGATGGGCCGTGCGCTTGAGTTGGAGCACGGGCGGAGCGTTGTTCGTCATGAGCTCTTCCAGGAGGCGATGGGCGCGATGAACCGACTCGGTGGTGAACTTGCGGACGTCGACGCGCGCCTCAAGGCCGAGGGTCTTCGGCTGGAGGAGGAACAATGTAAGCTGAAGGTGGCCATCAACCTTGGCCGTTACCAGCGCGATCTTTATAATGCGAAGGCCGAGGCATCCCTCAAGGTTTCCCGTGAAGCTTGCTCCCGAGCTTTGGAGGAGGCTCGCGAGGCTGACCGCCGTCGCGAGGCCGCAGAGAAGCGCGTGTGGGAGCTCCAGGCCTGGAGCGCGTCCCTGGAGCAGCAGGTGCAGGCACGCAAAGCAGCCCTTGCGTCAATGAGGGGGGCACCCGCCGAGGAGGAAGAGATCCGGAAGCTTGAAGAGTCAATGGCGTTGGAAGCTGTGGAACGCAGCCTCGAGCTAGAGCGGTTGGAGACGAGGGAGCGCCAGGTCGTCCAAGCGGAGGACGCCGTTGGTGCGCACGAGGCCAGGGCTCAGGAGGAGGTTCATCGCCGGGTGGCCGAGGCTCGCGCGGATCTTGAGGGTAGGTATGACTTAAGGTTGAAGCTTGCGGGGACGGAGGATGCGGGTAGGGCCGCCGCCCTCAGGCCCAAGCTAGCTGAAGTGGAGAGGCGCGAGGAGGCTATGGCAGCCGCCCTGGTCATAGCGCAGGAAGAGTTGGCCTCTACCCGCGCCGAGCTGCTCTCTCTTCAGAAGCGGGTTGATGACGCTAAGTCCGTTGCGCGGCAGAATAGGGAGGAAGTGCTTCAGCGGCGGACGCTAGAGCGTGGGCACGCCCCCATGCTCCAGGACCTCAGGATCAGGGCCAACACGGCGCTGGGCCATGTCTGCGACGAGAATGCTCCACACCCACACTCGAACGACTATACCAGTCATCTATGCTTCTTTGCCGACGTGGTGACGCGCCTGGAAGCCCGGTCTGATAGGGCTCTCCAGCTTGTGGAAGAGAGAAGCTGGGGCCTGCTCGGGCGCGCGTTCTCCCGTGTCTTCAGCCATCTCCGGAACACCTTCCCCGACTTTGACTTTGACGCCGGCATTGCCCCCGTGCCGCTGGCCATCCGTGGTGACCTAGCGCGGTGGGTGGAGACCAATGTGGATGCGCTGGTGAGAGCCTTCGCTTCTGAAGATGACGCGGTGGTGCTCGCTGCAGACGAAGGCGACGTGGTTGACGATGGCGATGTCGGCGTTGGTGAAGGTGGAGGCGATGCCAACGACTGTGACAGCGATGCCAGCGGTGCGTCTGAAGACGACGTGGAGGATGCGGCGAGCGACATACCTAGCTGATCCCATGTTCCCTTACTGTTTATCCTGTATGCAAAAACTTGGGCGTGGCCCCTAAAGATTGTGAGAGCATTTTGAGAGGGGGAGCCCCTCATGTAAACAAATCGTAATTTTTACTCTTATATGCCAAGCCGAGTGTGCGCCTTCGTGGATCCATGAGTCTGGAGGCAAGTTTTGCCATTGTGGCTTACCTTAGCTGAGGTGGGCCCTGAACTGCATTGTAAGGTCGTGAGTTGCCGCGGAGCTCCTAAAGGTCTGCTGATCCGCCCGAGAGAGCCTCGCGGGGATCTAGCGTCGACCGGCGCGCGTGGTGCGTGTGCCGCGCCTAGCCCCGCTCGCGAGGGACCCGCAAGGGGGATGCATCGAGCGCGAGCTTCAGAACAAGGCAAGAACCAGATGGCAAGAAATCGCTCGAACGAGAAAAGGCTTAAAAATTCAACTTCAGCTTAAATCCAAATCCAGAAGGCAAGGCTACAGAAAAGGGATCCAAAGCAAATGGCCGCGTCCGGCACTTAGTCTAGTCTTCTTGTCTTCAAGTCTTCTCACCAGCACGGAGCTAAGTGCTGCCACTAGGGTGTGGGAGGGAGCCCCCGAGGCCCGAGGGCGGCTCTCCGGAGACTCCGGGGCGTGTACAGCCCCACTCATTATTACGTAAGAGTGTCACGAGCGGCGATCTTCACAGGCGTGAGCCTTACTTCATATCGCCAGACGAGGGCCCCGCCTTGCGCCTCCCTCGGCCACCGTTGAGGGCGACCGGAAACCAGGACGCCACCAAAGGGTCAAAGGGGACGCTAGCGGCGCCCTCGGCGACCACGGGTCCTCTGCCGGGGGTAGGCTTTTTAGCACCTCCCCAGCAGAGGGCCTACGTCTGGGGGGCAGCTTGCTCTGTGCGACGCGGGGGGGGTCCCCCGGGGGGTAGCTTCCTAGAATGCCGCTGCCCCGAAGAACTCACCAAAGTGCCCCACACCCCATGTTGCTCGGCCTGTCATGCTGTCCTGAGGATGGCAGGACGGTGCTCCGATGCGGCCGTACGTGGCTACACCTGTGCCCGCACCCAGCAGGGGCGGTGCGGGCGCAGCAGGGCGCCCTCTCCCATGGGTCGTGTTGACGTCGACGAGGCCCCCGGGCGCACCCGGGAGTACGCAGTTGTTGCGTGGCCCGCTGTGGGACCCCGCCGCCGCCTGAGGCGTGAGCCGATAGCAGAAGGACGACACTCCCGTGGCCGCCACGTCCGGTAGCTCGGCGACGCGTTCCAGCTACGCATCCCGGCCGCTCTCCATCAACCGGCACCGTAGCAGCTCCCGCGCCACTGTGAGCGCGGCCCGCATGTTCGCCTGGTCCCGCCGGGTGTGTGGCACCGTCGCTGCGGCGTGGCTCGCGGCCCTTGCAGCGGCTCGCGCTTGTCGTGGAGTGAGGGTGGAGGACGCTTGGCCGCGCCGCCCGCGCCTAGCAACGCTAGGAGGCTCTCGTGCCGCCTGGAGCGCAGGGTTGAGATCTTCCTCGACGGGCAGCGCCGCCTGGGCGGGCCAGGCTGCCCAGAGGTCGGCGTTAGCCCTCGGGTCGCCGGACATCGGAACTGTGGAGCGTTGGTGGATCAATTGGTGGGGAACAGGCTCCGGCGCACCCCTACCTAGCGCGCCAAATATCGGATCACAGGTTCCGACAAAACCCTCAAGGTTCGAACACTAGGGTGGGCGCGAAGATTTCCTCCCCACTGATCCGAGTCCTAACTAGCTAAGATCTAAGGACGAACTCGACGTCTCACAACACAAGGGACACAAGATTTATACTGGTTCGGGCCATCGTTGTGGTGTAATACCCTACTCCAGTGTGGCGGTGGTGGATTGCCTCTTGGACTGATGATGAACAGTACAAGGGGAAGAACAGCCTCCTGAGGTTGAGGTGTTCTTGCGCTCGGTGTGTGGCTAATGATTAGGTGAGATGCCTCTCTATCCCTCCCTCTACGGTGGTGGCTAGTTCTACTTATATAGGCCCTGGTCCTCTCCCCAAATATTGAGCGGGAAGGGAGCCAACAACGGCCAATTTGAAAGGGGACAGCTAGTACAGCTTATCCTGAGAAAAGCGGTCTTCGCCTGCAAAAGGCTCTGGTGGTGACGCCGCCCTGGGCTCCATGGTGACCTCCGTCTTTGCCGTCCTGCTGGTCTTGGTCTCGTTGCACCGATATGGAAACCTTTGCTTGATGCTCGGTAATCCGCGCCTGCGCTTGCCTCCTTAGCACCAAAGGGGAAACAATTACAGTGCGCGCGCTGGTGCCCGCCTGGCGCCCTCCTGGTCTCGATCGTCATGGCTCGCGTCACGAGAACCTCACGAGGTTTGCCTTGCCTTGATCTCTATGCCCCTCGCGAGCCTGCGTGGTTAGGCCGCTCCTGAGGAGGTCTTGTGTCGTTCGCCTCGCGAGGCTTGGCCCCTCGCGAGGGTCTTGAATGCCTTGTTGATGAAGATGGGCCATACAGGCCTGCTTGCACAGCCATGCCGTGGGCTGCAGGCAGACAAGTCTGTGGACCCCCGTTTCCAGAACGCCGACAGATGGTGCCGTAGAGGTAGCGGCAGCCCCCTGGCGCTCGAGGAAATGGGCCCAAGATATCTAGCCCCCGGACCGCGAATGGCCAAGTGAGTGGGATAGTCTGGAGTCCCTGAGCTGACTGATGGATTTGCTTGGCGTGGAACTGGCAGGCTTCACAGGACTTCACCAGCTCGGCTGCGTCGTTGAGCATCGTGGGCCAGTAGAATTCATTGTGGAATGCCTTGGCGACGAGGGTTCGCGACGACGAGTGGTGCCCGCAGTCCCCACCGTGTATGTCGGTCAGCAACTCCTTCCCCTGGTCTCTGGAGATGCAACACAATGAAATGTCATTTGGTCGCTTCCTGTATAACTCACCGTCCTGGATGCAGTATGCTGTGGCTTGCTGGGCCACGTGCTCCGCGTCCTCCTCCTTCTCCGGCAGCGTCCCTTGCATCAGGTATTCCTTGAATTCCTTGGTCCAGCATCCCTCCTTGGGCTCGAGCGCCAAGAGTAGGCGCACTCCCAAAGTCGGGCCACAGGCTGGGGCTCCTGTGGCAGGTGGCTGCAGGAGTTCCTCCCGAGGCTGAGCCGTCCTTGAAAGTGGTGGCGTTGCTGACGGCTTGAAGAGCTGCTCCTCGAAGACGCCAGGCTCTTGGGGCTGCCACTTGGACGCCCTCTTGGCGATGTCGTCAGCTTCCTTGTTGGTGCCACGAGGCACGTGCTGCAATTTCCAGGCCCAGGAATTGCTTCTCCATCTTGCGCACTTCTGCGAGGTATGCCTCCATGTGCTCGTCCTTCGGCTCGTATACCTTGTTGGAGAAGTTGACGAGAAGCTGCGAGTCGCCCCTGACGGTGAGGCGCTTTACCCCCAGAGCTGCCGCAGCCTTCAGGCCAGCTATGAGGCCTTCGTATGCTGCGATGTTGTTGGAGACCTTCTCGCACTGCTGAAAGCAGAGCTGCATGGCATAGTAGAGCTTGTCTTGAGTGGGAGAGACGAGTACTGCTCCAGCCCCCGCGCCCTGGTGCGCAAAGGCCCCATCGAAATACATGGCCCAACCGTCGGGCGCCTCACTTCCTGGTGAGGTGGACTAGTCCTCGCCTACTTCAAGCCTCGGGCCATCCGTCCATTCCGCCACAAAATCAGTGAGTGCGGCTCCCTTGATGACCCTGGTGGTGCTGAACTCCAACTGGAATGCCTGCAGCTCGATGTTCCACTCAGCAACCCTTCCAGCAGAGTTGGGCCTCCTGAGCACTCTCTCCAATGGGTAGGCTGAGACGACCTTGATGGGGTGGCCCTGGAAGTAGTGCCGCAACTTGTGCGAGGCCACCAAGAGCGCGAGGAGGAGCTTTTGGGGCATGGGGTATCACGCCCTTGCGTCCCGCAACACCGTGCTGACGAAATACACCGGGTGCTCGACGAGGGCTGGCGCGTTGGTGAGGCTCATGTCTTGCGGAAGCTGAGATGTCTCCAGAGGCGATGGAACCTCCGACGCTTGATCGCTCGTCAGGACCATGGCGGCGTCATCCTGCCGAGCTTGGTCCCCTGTTGATGCCGCTACGGCTCTTGCTGTGCCTACCTGATCTTGCATCACCCCGGTTGTAGCCCGGCGTGACACGCCTTTGGCTTGGTGCTCTTCCCGAACCGCCACCAGTGCTGCGCTGGCGGAGTACGGAGTGGCAGCAAGGTAGAGTACTAGGGGCTCGAGAGGCCGCGGCGCCACCAGCACCGGAGGGCTGGTCAGGTATCTCTTGAGGTCTTGAAAAGCTCGGTCGGCCTCCGGGCCCTTCTTCTTCATCAGCTTGAAGAAGGGTAGGGCGCACTCTCCCAGCTTGGAGATGAAGCACCCCAACGCAGTCACCCGTCCAGCCAGCTTCTGCATTTCCTTGAGGGTCTGAGGTGGGCTCATGTCTTCAATGACCTTGATCTTTTCTGGGTTTGCCTCGATCCCTCTGTGTGACACGAGGAAACCCAGCAGCTTGCCGGAAAGGACACCAAACACGCACTTCTCCAGGTTAAGTCGCAAGTTCACCTGGCGTAGACTCGCGAAGGTCTCCTCAAGATCCTCGATCAAGGTTCTCGACTCCCGAGATTTTACCACAATATCATCGACGTAGGCCTTAGCGTTCCTCCCGAGCTGTCGCCCTAAGGCGATGTGCATCAGCCGCTGAAAAATCGCGCCCGCGTTACGCAGTCCAAAAGGCATGCAAGTGTAGCAGTACACCCCGCATGGGATCAGGAAGGCTGTCTTCTCTACATCTTCTACCGCCATCTTGATCCGGTGGTACCCGGAGAATGCATCCAGGAAGCACAGCAGGTCGCACATGGCGGTGGAGTCAACGATCTGGTCGATGCGTGGGAGCGGGAACAGATCTTGGGGGTAGGCCTTGTTGAGGTTGGTGAAGTCGACGCACATTCGCTCCTTCCCACCTTTCTTCGACACAATGACGTGGTTCACCAGCCATTCGGGTTACCGAACCTCGCGAATGGTACCCGCCGCCTACACTGCCTACAACTGGCGGGTCTCTTGGACGATGAAGGCCTGCTTCTCCGTGGACTGTCATCTCGCCCGCTGCTTCACCGGGCGTGCATTTGGCACACCCTCAGGTAATGTTGAATCACTTCTCTCGGGACCCCCACCAGCTACTTGGGCTCCCATGCGAATATTTCCTTTGCACGCTAGAACTTCACCAACGCTTCCTCTTGGCCCGGGTCGAGGTCGGCACCTATGGTAAAGGCGGCTCCCGAGGATCCGTCTTCATCGACCGACACCTGCTTGGTTTCCGCATTGTCTTGGGTGAACATCTGCTTCTTCTTGGTTGGTGCGGCCTCCTTGGCCTCGGGGGCGCCCGTGCCGACGGGCTGCGCCCCCGCGGTGGTCTTGAAGGCAAGTTTGAGCACCGTCACGGCCTCCTTGGTGTCCCCCTTGATAGTGAGGACACCCCTGCTTCCAGGCATCTTCATGAGGTTGTATGCCGGGTGGGTTGCCGCCATGAACTGGGCCAGAGCCGGGTACCCGAGGATGGTGTTGTACGGGAGGCCCATGCGGGCAATGTCGAAGTCGACCAACTCGGTGCGGTAGTTGTCGCGCGTGCCGAAGGTGACGAGGAGGCGGATCTGCCCCAGGGAGTGGGCGGTGCCGCCACCAACTCCTGAGAAAGGCTTGCTGAGGCTGAGCCGCTCGAGCGGTACGTGAAGAAGGTTGAAGGCCTCCACGGAGAGCACGTTGAGGCCGGCGCCGCCATCGATGAGGGTCTTGGTGACAGCCACGTTGCAGATGGTGGGCGTGCAGAGCACCGGGAGCATACCTGGGCCGGCGGTGGTGACGGGGTGGCCTTCTGTGTCGAAGGTGAGGTCAGCCTCGGGCGCAGCCCAGCCCGGCGGAACCCCCGAGCGCTTGGAAGCAGCGCCGATCTGGCGAAGGAATGGCTTGACAAGGCGATCTGAAGGCGGTGCTTGAGAGCCGCCTAGTAGGGCCGCGATCGCGTGGTGCGCCGGTGCCGCGTAGCACGCAGTGAAGAGGTCGCGCAGCTCCTCCCAAGATGCCACCATGGATCCGGGGAGGTTGAGCAGCCAGGCGCACGGCGCGCAGGTGATGGACATGTGAAACCAGTTGGCAAATGACCTTGTCGTCGCCCCCGGCGTCGACGACGGCCTCCTCATATGCCAGAAGGAAAGCCGACGGGTCCGCCGCGCCGTCATAGCACGGCGGCATCTCTGGCTTGAACTTGGGCGGCCACTGCACCTGCCGCAAGGCGGGGGCCAGGGCTCGGAGCCCCCTGGCCCGGTCATCGGCGCAGGCCGTCGGAGCCGGTAGTGGGGCGCCTGCCATGAGGGCGGAGCGCGGTGGTGGCGGAGCGTAGATCGGCGGAGGGAGGCTACGGCGCACCCCTACCTGGCGCACCAAATGTCGGATCACGGGTTCCGGCAAAACCCTTAAGGTTTGACCACGAGGGTGCGCGCGAAGTTCTCCTCCCTACCGATCCACGCCCTAGGTTTGCTAAGATCTCAAGAACGAACTCACAACACAAGGGACACAAGATTTATACTGGTTCGGGCCACCATTGTGGTGTAATACCCTACTCCAGTGTGGTGGTGGTGGACTGCCTCTTGGGCTGATGATGAACAGTACAAGGGGAAGAACAGCCTCCTGAGGACGAGGTGTTCTTGTGCTCGGTGTGTGGCTAAGGATTGGCTCAAGATCAGATGCCTCCTAGAGTGGAGGCTAGTCCTATTTAGAGAGGCCCTGGTTCTCTTCCCAAATATTGAGCAGGAAGGGAGCCAACAACGGCCAATTTGAAAGGGGACAGCTAGTACAGCTTATCCCGACAAAAGTAGTCTTTGCCTGCAAAAGGCTCTGGTGGTGACACCGCCTTGGGCTCCATGGTGACCTCCGTCTTGCCGTCCTGCTGGTCTTGGTCTCATTGCACCGATATGGAAACCTTTGCTTGATGCCTTGGTACTCCGCGCCTGCGCTTCCCTCCTTAGCACCAAAGGGGAAACAAGGACGCTGCGCGCGCTGGCACCCGCCTGGTCTCGATTGTCATGGCTCACGTCATGAGAACCTCGCGAGGTTTGCCTTGCCTTGATCTCTCCGCCCCTCGCGAGCCTGCCTGGCGAGGCCGCTCCTGAGGAGGTCTTGCATCGTCCGCCTCACGAGGCTTTGCCCCTTGTGAGGGTCTAGAATGCCTTGTTGATGAAGATGGGCCGTACAGGCCTGCTAGCACAGCCACGCCGTGGGCCGCAGGCAGGCAAGTCTGGGGACCCCCGTTCCCAGGACGCCGACAACTCCAACTTCTTGCGAAGAAGGCTATAGTTTTCAAGAATGTAATCAAATGCCCATGTTAATCATGTCAGATCGAAGATGGCATATTAGTGCATTTTAGAAATCCTGGAAACCAAATAGGCCTGTAGTAATGTTCAAAACTGCATGTAGGCACTAAGACGTTTTCTTCTTTTGCAGATAAGATTAGGCCCAGTGGTGGATAATGTGATACAATATAAAAATCATGTTGAATGCCTAGATCTGCATCTCTCAGAAATTACTTTGAACTCCTACCGAGGGACCTTACCAGAGATTATATTCGCCAGGTTCTTTGTTCTCAGAGCAAGGGTGCTGATGGAAATGATGTTTGCCCTACATTTAATTCGCAAAATTTAATGGTTTGTTGATCAGCGCCGGCGCCTGCGGCAGAATGGAATAGGCTCCAAAAATGCTGAATTTCATTTTGGAACTTCAGATGACAGAGTAATCGGAAGTCATCATGTCAACCCTATACATGACTTCTCAGTGGCTGACCCCTTTGCAAAAATTGTGAGGTTTCGAAACCAGACTTAGACGTGGTAATATTAGTTTGAACCTCTCTGATATCCATGTTCAGCAGATCAGCCCGAGCGTTTGCAGCTGATGAGCTGAAATTCATTTCTAATATCAGTATGAACCTTGTAATCTTCAAATTTGAGCCATATAACTCTAGAATTTGAACCTTGTAATATTTGAGCTTTTGTGGTACAATCGTTGAAATTGCATCGTATGAGACTCCTATATTGGTAGCACTACTTTGACCTTAATATGAAATGGTCTTAGATTTTATTAATCGTTCTCGAATCTGTTTACCTTGTCGATCTCACAGCACACGATCTGTATAGCTAACTCGACTGCGATCTTCGACATTATTGCACACAGTTGGTTTCTTCCACCGCGTGCCATGTAGAGCACAGAATTAATTATCGCACTCGAGTGTCCATCATCACACTTCTGTGTAACTTGACATCATCACCCATGGGTAAACTTATGACCGAAGTCATTCCACACACTTTGTTTTTACAAAGCTTTTTGCCAATAAATGCCCACGATTTGTCCCTCTTCTAGCCGACGTGTGGCCAAACTAGCCGGGCGGGAAGCTTGCGCGGTAAACAGCGCGGTAGCGCGGGAATAGGCTCACCGACGATACATTTGGCGCCTCTTTGAGCCCACACGTGCTATGCGGTCTTGTCGAGCGTGCACTGGAATCCTCCGCTATGAACGCCATGACAAGACGTGACGATTACAGGCCGACCGGCCCCCATTTATTACATCGGCCATTTAACCCTTGTGTCTCTTCAACCTTTCGATCGTGCCCCACCATTGTAAGAAGCACACCCACCACGAGAAATTCTTAGAGGGTATCCTGCGCGGCTCCAACGGCGCTCCGAGCGGCTGCCGATGACGAGCAACAGTTCACCATGCATGCCATGGTGGACACCCACAGAAGGTTCATGGACCTCTCGTTCGTGTACACTAACGACCCAGTCTGGGTGGAGCACTCCATCTAGATCATGGAGTTGTTGCTTGCCGAGGAGAAGTACAAGGTGGTCAGGGTCGACCTCGAGTACAACAGCGCTCGTGCCGGGTCTCGTCCCAAGGTCACCGTCACCCAGATGTGCTTCTGCCACCACGTCCTCGTCTACCACTACTGCCTGGCCACAAGGCCTTGCGAGCATTTTGCCAGGGTTGTCAACAACCCCCACTACATGTTCGCTGCGGTGGACATCACCAACGATGTAAAGGCGCTCGAGAATTCGGGCATCGCCTGCCAGAATCTTGTCGACATCCAGGGCCAATACAAGATCTGGGGCAGGAAGGAGCATGAGAAGGACTCATTGGTTCACCTCGCCGAGGCCATCATCGACCCTTACTACAGAGACGTGAAGGATTTGTCCAACAAGGACAAGTATTCCTGGCACTCAGCCTGGATGGAGAAACTCGACAAAGCTCACATCGTCTATGCGGCCAAGGAGGCGTACAAGAGCTACAAACAATCTATGCGGCCAATGGAACCTGTCAGTGATGTTCTCATAAATCACGCACAATTGTATACCAGCAATCATTTGCTCACAACACACACGGCTTGTTAGAAGCAATCGTATGTGTTGTTATCGGTCTTCGCACACGTTTCCGATTACAGACCTGTTTGCCGCGTATCACAAACATCTTGTTAAGTTGAATCGTTTATGTTCTCTTGTCTCAACGCAAACAGTTCATCCGAGTGAACCGCATGCCGTATATAGCACACACCTTGATCTGGCTGACCATTTCTTTTGTGTTGCCTAATCACAAAACAGTTCATTGGAGTCAACCATATGATGTATATCGCACACACCTTCATCTGGCTGCCCGTTTCTTTTATTCATCCTCACCGCAAATAGTTAATTGAACTGAACCATATGCCCTGCATTGCACACGCAACTAAAATATAAACCGTGTTTGATGCATCCTCCATCGCAAATGATTTGCACCTTTTTGACGGCTTTTTTACACCACCGTTTGCGATTATTGCATGACACATAGTTTCATCGAAGGGTCTCTGATCGTAGTGTCGTGTTAGCAGCAACCTGCAGTAGTGCATGTTCCACCACCATTCTTCCACCATCAATCCGCCAAAGCAGGAGTAGGGTTTTATGCCTCGCGGCGGCCCGAACCTGGGTAAAACTGCCTGTGTGATCCCTGCCGTGCTGCCCCACGCTCGTCTGCTCTTTGTGCAACGCGACCTCCCCCTGTCGAACTAGCAAGGGGTCCTCTAGTCCCATAGATGGCTGTGGTTTCCTACGATATCTTTGGCGTGCCAGGTAGGGGGATCGCTTGCGCGAACCTGAAGGCGTGTAGAGCGCGTCATCTTCATCACCGTCTTCACCTTCGACGACACCGTCGACCATGGTGCCTAAGAAGAAACGTGGTGCTTCGGCTCATCCATCCACCTCAAAGGCTCCGCCGCCCACGGCCTCTAATGCCGTGGGGAGCGTGGAGACGCATGAGGACGTGGACGCTGCTGGGGACGTGGTCGGAGCAGGCGATGCCATCACCACTTCCCCTGCGGCCGACGCAGGAGCGAGAGACATCAAAGGAGAACAGCATCGGCAACGCCCTAGCGGCCACGCTTCACAAGGTACGGGTGAGGGGGTTACTCCTTCGGCACCTATCGAATTCTAGGTTCTACCAAACCCTTGAGGTTCGAACACTCAGGTGCGCACGAAGATCTCTCTCTCCCAAGCTCACTCTCGCAATGATCTCAAGGCCTAGCTTGCCGAACCCAAGGAACAAGAGAGACGAGAGTTTATACTAGTTCGCGCCACCGTTGTGTTGTAATACCCTACTCCAGTGTGGTGTGGTGGATTGCCTTGTAGGCTGAGGATGAACAGTACAAGGGATGAACAGACTCCTAAGGAGAGGTGTTCTTGAGCTCGGTGAGCTTGTGTGTGTGAGGATTGACTGAATGATCCGTCCAAGATGAGATCCCCCTCCCATGGTGGTGGCTAGTCCTATTTATAGAGGCCCGGTGTCGGCGTCCTAGGAATGGGGGCCCTCAGACTTATCGGCCTGCAGCCCATGGTGTGGCTCCATCAGCGGCCCTGTACGGCCCATCTTCATCAGCGAACGCTCAAGACCCTCCTGCGAGGGGCCAAGCCTCGCGAGGCGGACAACGCAAGACCTCCTTGGGGGCAAGGGGCACCTCGCGAGGTCCTTGTGATGCAAGCCATGACGACCAAGGCCAGGCGGGCGCCAGCGTGCGCGGTGTACTCCCTTCCTCTTTGGTGCTAAAGAGGCAAGCGCAGGCGAGGTGTCCCAAGGCATCTGGCAAAGGTTTCCATATCGGTGCAACAAGACCAAGACCAGCAGGACGGCAGCGGAGGTCACCGTGGAGCCCAGGACGGCGTCACCACTAGAGCCTTTGGCAGGTGAAGACCACCTTTAGTCAAGATAACTTGTACTGGTTGTCTCCCTTCAAATTTGGCCGTTGTTGGATCCCTTCCTGCCTACATTTGGGAATAGGACCAGGGCCTCTATAAATAGGACTAGCCACCATAGTAGGAGGCAACTGATCTTGGGCCATTCAGATCATCCTCAACCACACAGGCTCACCGAGCTTAAGGACACCTCTCCTCAGGAGGCCGTTCTTCCCTTGTACCTGTTCATCCTCATCCCAAGAGGCAATCCACCACACCACACTAGAGTAGGGTATTACAGCACATCGGTGGCCCGAACCTGTATAAACCCTGTGTCCCTTGCTCTGTGAGTTCGACGTGTTGAGATTTGAGATCGCGGTGAGTGCGTGAGCTAGACGGGGGAGAGATCTTCGTGCGCACCCTGGTGTTCGAACCTCAAGGGTTTTGCCGGAACCCGAAATCCGACATTTGGCACGCCAGGTAGGGGTGCGCCGAAGCTTTCCTTCCGTCGATCCACATACCACCGCTCCACCGTATCCATGGCAGACGCGCGTCGAGCCCGCGCCGAGCGCAGGGCCGCCCTTGCCGCCCGTGTCGCCCCAGACGGCCCCTGTCGGCGGGCCTCCCCGTCGTTCTCCGTCGCCCGCCGCCAATGCCGCCACCGGCCCGGTGGGAAACGAACAGCAAGCGTCCTTGTTGCACCCCTCCGTGCGGCGGGACGGCCGCACCGCCACTCCATTGCTAACTCCAGCCGGCTCGTCGTCTCACGCTCGTCGCGCGCCCACGGACGCGCAGGCCGCGTTGCTCATGGCATGCGAGCTCCTGCGCTACCCCCTAGTCGACGACCTCTACGAGGACTGGCTGGACCGCATCGCCGAGCTCGTCAGCGCCGTGGGGGCTCTCCCGCACCATCCCTCTTGTTGCCTCGCCCTCCACCAGCTGCGGGTGACGTAGCTCATGGAGCACCTCCACCACCTCCGCACCAAGACGGTGCCCTGGCGCCAAGGCGCGCGGCCCCCCCGACGTGACACACCGTGCTGGGCGCCCGCGCAAGAAGAAGGAAGCTGCCAAGAGGTTCCCCGGCCGCAAGAAAACGCTCCCGCGCTCCCAGCGCCACCACGACAAGACCGCGCGCCACCCGTCATGGCGGATTGCAGGAATCAAGGGCAGGCTCCACCCCTGCAGAGGGCCCCTGTGGCCATAGCAGGCTACCGCGCCTTCACTCCAGAGCTGCGTAGCATCATCCGGCCAGGCAAGTTCAAGCCAGACCTACCTCCTCGCTATGACGGCACCCCCGACCCTGCGGAGTTCTTGCAGCTCTACGAGCTGAGCATCAAGGCGACCAATGGCGACGAGAAAGTCATGGCAAACTGGTTCCCCATGGCTCTCAAGGATGGTCCTCGCTCATGGCTCCTGAACCTGCCCCCGGGCTCGATCTCCTCCTGGGATGAGATGCGCGACCGCTTCCTCGCCAACTTCCAGGGCACTCGCGACCGCCGGCCGGCCGCGGGTGACCTACACCATATCAAGCAACAGCCAGGAGAGACCCTGCAGAAGTACATCCAGCGCTTTAACATCGTTCACCTCAAGATCCCCAAGGTGACGGATGAGGCCATCATTTCGGCGTTTTCCGGTGGCGTCCGTGACGTCAAGATGAAGGAGGAGCTCGCCATCCACGAGGAGCTATGCACGGCCTTGGAGCTGTTAAACATGGCGACCAAGTGCGCAAGAGCTGAGGAAGGGCGCCTTTCCCTCCTCGAGCTCCCTGCTACCAACCCAGGGGAGAGGAAAGCCAAGGCCAAGGACGTGAAGCGCAAGGGGATAGCCGTGCTCGCGGCGAAGCCGGACACGAAGCGCGGACGGGACCATCCCAAGTCATTCAAGAGCAGCCGTCCGTTTTGCGCCTTCCACAATGTGCACATCCACAACACCAATGACTGTCAAGAGCTCAGAGCCATTCGAGATGGACGCTTCGGTCGACACCCCGAGCGCAACGACCGGGGCTACGGCCGAGGAGGAGGACGAGGTGGAGGACGCTGGGACGATCGTGGCCCTCGCCAGGAGTGGCGCGACCGGCCTCGTGAGGACCGCTGGCAGGACCAGCCTCATGAGGGCGCATGGAGGGATCATCCTCGCAAGGATCGCCCTCAGGGCAATGCTAGTCTCCCCCATTGCCGCCACCGCCAAGAAGAAACGACGACCACCATGAGGAAGAGGGGGCTGGGGGCTTCCAGGAGCCACGCTCTATCACCTGCATCTTGGGCGGAGCTCAGGCCCCAGCATCCCAGCGCATCTTCAAGCAGTTCTCTTGCGAGGTGAATGCAGCCCTTCTCAGGCTCGAGGCCACGCGCCCGCTCAAGTGGTCCAAGTGCGCCATCACCTTTAGCTCGGCGGACCGGCTCAAGTGCGTGGCGACCGCAGACGCCCTCCCGATGTTGTGCTCGCCCGTCATCAGCAATGTCCAAGTCACCAAGACCCTCATCGACGGCGGCGCAGGGCTTAATGTCCTGTCCGTCGAGACATTCGACAGCCTCCAAGTGCCATACGATCAGCTACAGCCTACTAAGCCCTTCTCAGGAGTGACCGACGGCTCCACCACCCAGATAGGGCAAGTTCGCATCCCAGTCACCTTTGGCCAGCTCGACAACTACCGCAATGAGCTCATCGACTTCGACGTCGCCCACATCCGTCTGCCGTACAACGCCATCCTCGGGTATCTTGCATTAGCCAAGTTCATGGCAGTGACCCACCATGGCTACAACGTCCTCAAGATGCCCGGAAGCGGCGGAATCATCACAGTCCGCTGCAAAGAAAGAGATGCGGTGTGCTCCCTCGAGCGCGCCTTCCAAGCCGCAGCAATCGAAGACCCTGGCAGCAAGGGCACGCAGTACCCTCTTGAGGCGATCCCCAAGAAGAAGAAGCAGCTACTCCGCACAGGGCCTCAGGGGGGCGGCGTCTTTAGCGACACCGCCTCAGGATCAGCGCCCGCAGCTAGGGTGCCTCCCTCCCTCGCAAAGGAAGGCGCGCCCGGCGCCCTCCTCGGGCGAGGATCGGGGGCTCGCTTCTGGAGGGCCTCTGACCTAGCCAACATCATGAGGGAGGCGCTCGGGCACCACGTGGAGGCGTGCTTCGCGGCACGTTTCCCTTTGGAGGGCACCGGGCGAGGAGCGCCCGACGCTCAGGAGTTCATCGTCCAGGCCACCCAGGAGTTTTGTAACGCCCACGATGCGGCTATATCTCCCACGTGTCGGGGCACGACTTAGAGGCATAACCGCATAGTGGTTTTGTCACAAGAAGGGTCATCTTCACACAATCCCATGTAATGAACAAGAATGGGATAAAGAGTTGGCTTACAATCGCCACTTCACACAATACATAAAATATCATCATACATCATCCGAAATACAATCATATAGACCGGCTACGGCCAAAATCCAGATGAAAATAAGACAACCCCAAATGCTAGATCCCCGATCGTCCCAACTGGGCTCCACTACTGATCATCAGGAAAAGACACATAGTAACGACCACGTTCCTCGTCGAACTCCCACTTGAGATCGACGCCATCATCTGCACTGGCATCGTCGGCACCTGCAACTGGTGTTGGAAGTATCTGTGAGTTACGGGGACTCAGCAATCTCACACCCGCGAGATCAAGACTATTTAAGCTTATAGGACAAGAGGTGCAAAGAGGTGGAGCTGCAGCGGCAAAAACATATATGGTGGCTAACTTGCGCAAATGAGAGCGAGAAGAGAAGCAAAGGAACGAACGTCACCTAGCAATGACCAAGAAGAGGTCCTGAACACCTACTTACGTCAAACATAAGACAGACCGTGTTCACTTCCCGGACTCCGCAGAAGAGACCATCACGGCTACACACGCACTTGGTGTATTTTAATTGGGTCAAGTGACAAGTTATCTACAACCGGACATTAACAAATTCCCATCTGCCTCATAACCGCGGGCACGGCTTTCGAAAGATAAAACCCTGCAGGGGTGTCCCAACTTAGCCCATAATAAGCTCTCACGGTCAACGAAGGATAAACCTTCTCCCGGAAAAACCCGATCAGTCTCGGAATCCCGGTTTACAAGACATCTCGACAATGGTAAAACAAGACCAGCAAAGCCGCCCGAATGTGCCGAAAAATCCCGATAGGAGCTGCACATATCTCGTTCTCAGGGCACACCGGATTGTCCAAGCTTCCGATAGGCCAGCCCAGAGTTGCCCCTGGTGGCCACCGGCGACTGACAGTTTGGACCAATACTCAGAGGAGCACTGGCCCGGGGGTTTAAAATAAAGATGACCCTCAGGCTCTAGAAAACCCGGGGGAAAAAAGGTATAGGTCGCAAATGGTAAAACCAAGGTTGGGCCTTGCTGGAGGAGTTTTATTCAAGGCGAACTGTCAAGGGGGTCCCATAAATCACCCGACCGTGTAAGGAACGCAAACTCAAGGAACATAATCCCGGTATAACAGTAACTAGGGCGGCAATAGTGGAACAAAACACCAGGCATAAGGCCGAGCCTTCCACCCTTTACCAAAATATATAGGTGCATTAATTAAATAAGAGATATTGTGATATCCCAACATAACCATGTTCCGACATGGAACAAACTTCAACTTCACCTGCAACTAGCAACGCTATAAGAGGGGCTGAGCAAAAGCGGTAACTTAGCCAAACAACGGTTTGCTAGGAAAGGATGGTTAGGGATGACATGGCTAAAATGGGAGACATGGTATAGCAAAAGATAGGTAGCGGAGCATGGCAATAGAGCGAACAACTAGCAAAGCAAAGATAGAAGTGATTTCGAGGGGTGGTCATCTTGCCTGCAAGATTCTCAGAGTTGTCGAAAGCTTGATCCTCGTAAGCGTACTCGACAGGTTCCTCGTTCACGAACTCGTCTCCCGGCTCTACCCAAGACAAGAACACAAACAAACGGAACCACAATCAACAACGAGAAATGCACAAGCAACATGATGCAAGACATGTATGATATGCAAGATGTGATATGCGATGCATATGCGTGCTCCGGAAGGAAAATAATGAACATGGCAGTAACTTGGCAAACCAAGCATGCCACTGGAAAGATGAGATGATTTCGGTCGAAATCGATATAAAGATCACCGGAATCGGATGCACGGTTTGCAAATGGCAAGCAAAACAAGAATGACACTAATCTGCGATAAACAGCAAGATAGCACTTAGAATACAACAAGTAACAATGCTACGGCACCCCAACATAGCAACAAAGCACATGGCAATAATCCACAGGAGATGCTTGACAAAAGATGAACACCGAGCTACGGCTAGATCACAACATATCAAGCTCAAGCAAGCATGGAAAAAGTGCAAAAGGTTACAGGTTCACAGACTTGGTGAAAAACTGGACATGGCAGAAATTAGCATCAGGTAGCAATGTTCGGAGCACGAAATCAACATGCTACAGGAACTTAACATAGCAAATCAAGGCATGGTAGTGTTCTACTAAATGCACATGACAAAAGTCCCTTACTTACCATAAGCCAAAAAGGACCAGAAGAT
This sequence comes from Triticum aestivum, assembly GCF_018294505.1. Lineage (NCBI taxonomy): Eukaryota > Viridiplantae > Streptophyta > Magnoliopsida > Poales > Poaceae > Triticum > Triticum aestivum. The sequence goes on from NC_057808.1 coordinate 181,613,894, forward strand.
ATGATGGCATGCATGTAAACATAGCAAGTTCCGTTATCAGGTTTCAGACTTAGCAGAAAACAGAGCATGGCAGAAATATTAATATGTAGGCCTATTTGTGAGCTTGATGCACTCACTACAGAGCAATGCATGACAAACCAAGCATACCTACCGCAAGATGGAATGCTTCTGAAGCTATCCATGGCAAGAACAGTTGCATAGCATGTATGGATCAACTACAATAAGCTTGGAAAAAATGCATATCATGTTAAGAATCTGCCAGAAATATTTTATAGCAAAAGTAGAGCAAGATTGAGTCATTCTATGGTACTCTAAAATTGAAAACAATTGCAATAATGGATCAACTACAACTATAGCTACAAAACATCCTTACTGAACATCTCCAAAATATGCATGGATCTTTCTGTAGCATCAAGTTTACATGGCAACAAAATTACAGCAGACTAGGACTTGGAGAAAACACTTAATCCCTGAAATCAGAATTATTACGGGGCCTACTTTGCATGCTTGTGCTAGTCACCACAGAGATCACAAAAATACATGGACTATACCACTGGAAATATGGCATGGCATACTTCAAAACACATGTAGAGCTCATGCTCAAAAGATGCACAGAATAAATGATACAAAAATGACAAATCTCCAAGTTCTGATAAGAACCAGAGATTAACAGCAACTAGCCCTCTTCCAACGAAGATTTGGGCATCAATATGACCTCTAATGAAAATGGTGAAATTAAACAAAATGAAGAGCATCACGAGACGAACAATTTGACGTATTATACGCGCGAATCGGAGCTACATGCACAAAGTTATCGCATCGGGAACAGGAGCACTTGCACATAGAATTCTCAGACTTGGGAAAAAAAGGGGGGGCTCGGGTCAAACCTTCCCGTTGACCAGATCGGATCGGGGGAGGTTTCAGGCGCGGGCGCTCGCCGAGGCGGCGGCGCGACTTGCTGGCGGGAGGAGAAGGGAGGAGGACCGGCGACGGGGAAGGACGAGGCCGGCGGGGCTGCGCCGGCGGGGGAGGTGGCCGACGGCGGGCGGCGAGCGCGCG